>NC_037669.1:189094550-189306786 GCF_003255815.1 Theropithecus gelada
AAAAAAAAAAAAAAAAAAAAGAAAGAAAAGAAAAGAAAGAAAAACAGCCCAACACATTTTGAAGCAGAAAGCATATCTAGATTTTTCAGTTCCCAAGTATCTGAAAAGAAATTTTGCAATTTACCTGTGTTGAGGTTTGTTCAATCTGTTTGAGTACTATCAGTACTGGAGGATTCGAGGAAAACCTGATTGTTTCGCGTGGGTGATAATTGTAGAAGTGAATGAGGTAGGGAGACACTGGCATTGCTGCCTCCTCCTGCCTGCTTGTTAAAGGAATCTTTGGTGCGTTTAGTTATCTTCCAAACGGCCTCTGAAAGTTTCAGGATTCTTTTCCTGCAGTCTAGTCCCTTTGGGCTGCTTCTCAGGCTAATGGCCAATCCACAAACAAGAGAGAAACGAAAACCTAACCACAGAACGGCAGCTTCCCTTTACTTCTTTCTCGTAGTTTAAAGTCCCACTTTTAATTATGTGTGCTTTTTGAATCATTAGTCATGGGGCGTGTTTCAGGTAAAAAGCCAGGCAGAGTATGCACTACAGAAAAAAGAAAAGATCTGTGAAGGGGCAACTGGTGTCCTTTGGGACTTCTGCCTAGGTGCCATCAGTGGCATCGCAGCAGTTAAATACCACGGCCTCCCTGGGTGGGAGTCTCACATTCCCAAAGACAAGGAGACAGGGACTATTTCAAAAAGTAGCTGGAGAGATGAGAAAGCTAAAATTAGAACTATTGACATAGATCCTAAAAAAATCCTACCGTGCTCTGCATGCAAGGATGCTAATAAGGAGATGAGGAAGAAGATGCTGGGGAAAATGGCATGTCATCTTAGCCTCAAACTCCTGCCATCTATTTTGCATATCTATTTTCAATCCCAAGTCTGTAGTACAGAAATGAAATCTCTTCTACACACACTCTCTTAACTCTAAAGAGGGTGATAATAAAAGACAAGGCCCAGGCAGTAGGAGTCCTACAGTGCTCTTGATAAAGAACACATGTATGTGTTAAAGTGTCATAGTAACCATCTTGGAGCTTATCTGTGGATTCATAATTGAGGATGTACATCCTCATCACCTGAGTGCTTCTTAAGTATCTGAGTTGCAGGTATTACAGGATGTCCAGTGGTTCTGAGATGTACCCCTGATTGAGACCATTGTTAGTGGCCAGAATTTACACAGTTTATGTTTTAAATCCACCCAAGGTGTAATACTTGGCTCAATGTATCTCCATCCCCAGACCCACAAGATGTTATGTAACTGCCTCAAAACTAAGTCCTAGCAAAATAGAGACAAATTCAGGTGTTGGAGAAGTTACTATTAAAACTGTAGAACAGGCCGGGCGCGGTGGCTCAAGCCTGTAATCCCAGCACTTTGGGAGGCCGAGACGGGCGGATCACGAGGTCAGGAGATCGAGACCATCCTGGCTAACACGGTGAAACCCCGTCTCTACAAAAAAAAATACAAAAAAAAAAACTAGCCGGGCGATGTGGCGGGCGCCTGTAGTCCCAGCTACTCGGGAGGCTGAGGCAGGAGAATGGCGTGAACCCGGGAGGCAGAGCTTGCAGTGAGCTGAGATCCGGCCACTGCACTCCAGCCTGGGCGACAGAGCGAGACTCCGTCTCAAAAAAAAACCAAAACAACAACAAAAAAAAACTGTAGAATAAGCACAAAAGAAATCCCTTTTGGTAAATTTAAGTTTTTGTGGGAGTTAATGAAGATGATCTATTGAGTGTCTATGCATGTACTTGCTGCTAAATCTCCCAAAATGGCAGAGGACCAATTTCTACCATCCAGGATCTCACAGTCTAGTGTAAAGACAGACACAGTTAAAAAATGATGAAAGTCAGATTATAGTTCTAAAGAGTTATAAATACTTTATTAGCATGAGTTTTATTTAATAATCATGACATTATGGTATGGCGCTTGGGATGGGTATAAGAATTCTTATTTTGCAGAGAAACAGAGGTAAGATGAGTTGCCTAAGTCATTTAGTCTTTATGAGCCTTTGTTTTGTTATAAAATAAAGTTAAAATGCCCAATCACAGGGTCTTAAGGGAGATTGTATATATTAAAAGCCTTTTGAAAAAGTACAAAGTGTTTCGTGAATGTTATTTATGGGTGTAAATATGTGACAATTCAGGAAACCCAAAATTAATAGATGCAATAAACCCTTATTGGTCACTCAGTAGCACAAACCACCATACCTAATAAGGTTGGTACTTCAAAAACTTAAAAGCATAAAAGAACAAGGATAAGGGAATGCTAAGTAGGTTGACCTCCCCAGACCTATTACTGAGGCTAACAAGCCTCATAATAATCTAAGGCAGGAAACAAGTTAGGCAGGTAGCTAGCTAAGCGGAATAGCTTTTATAGTAGGTACATAGCTTGAGTTCAAATGTTCTCCCACACAATAATTTTGTTTAAATAAACCAAAGGGGAAACAAAAGGCAGGGCAGGAATTATGGCTGTGGAATGTTAAGTGCCTCTTTGGAGCTCATTAATTACTGTAAGACTTTATATTCTAGCCCCCCAGATAACCTACTAGAACTCTGAAAGATGAATGGAGAAGACCCATAAAATGTTAGAAATCAACAGCTCTTAATCCTGTTCATATATCCCTACATTGTAAGCTTTTAGAGGGCAAGTCAATAAACTATTTATATCTCTGTCCCCCGCACTTAATAATGTGCCTGGAACAATGTGGCAACTCAGTATTTTAAATTAAATGAACTGGACCCCCTTTGATATTTAAGAATCTTGATACCCAGAGAGGAAAAGATTTGTCCAAATTTACACCATGAGAGCTGGAGTGAGAACCTGTATTTCCTATGCTCAGTGACTATATATCATGATTTTACTGAATTATATTTTACTTATCTCACTATACTGGCTCAGTCTTTCATTATTGTTGTTGTTATTGTTTAACCACAAAATAGCTCTTCTTAAAACCACTTTCCAGTTCTGATGTACTAATGATTGCATAGACATTTCCTTTCTCCCCTGCAGCGTAAATCATCCTGGCTTCAGAGAAATGACTCTTCTATACCTTAAGTGTGTTGGTTCATGGCCCAGACTGAACTCGGATGGCTGGTATGAAATCTAGAACACAGAATTGAATCTTCCTCGGGAATACATGTGCAGGTCTCTCTTGAGAGAGCAAGTCAAGCCACTCCCTTCCAAGTTCTGGAATCACACTGATGTTTCTGGGAGCCCTCCTGGTACCTAAATTTCCTGCACTTCTCCCAACTTACAATCTTCTGGATCCATGAAGTCAGCCTAAAAAACTAATTAAGGCTATCCAACGCATATAATCTGAGTCCCCACTATGCAAACTAAAATGTTCTACCTGAGATAGACACCTAGGTGGTTGCTGGAAAGTTAAAGGCTCAGATTTTTCCCACAAGAAGGTTAATATAGTAGTGAAACTGGAAGAGTGAAATTGTCAAGATCAGAGATTTCATTTTAGTTTCAGAACTAGGCACATTGGGTACATATCGGATGCTCAGTAAATATTTGTTTAAATAAAAAGCACAAAAATCACAATGTTGATTGTAAGAAATGCCAGTATGTGAGGGACAAACAAGTACTCAGGTCATATAAAATATACCAATAAATATTAATTTAATGTGGCAAGGGACATGTCAAAGGAATCTCAAAAGGGTTGAACAGAGAGGTATGACAATAGAAAAGGATAAAGCTATATTTACTCTGTTTAGAAGTGCCTTGATTTAAGTAGTCAAATATCACATTACCATGAGTTAACAGCAGACTTTGTCAGGAGCTTAACATGAACGTACAGAATAAATATTTAAGGATAATTGGGGGTTGAAAGTAAGTGATTGGAGGATGAGCAGCAAGGGTATTTAAAAGTAAGTTTGTTTTCTGATCTAACTATGAGACACGCAGTGTCTTTTTCATTTCATTTTTGTTGTTTCCAAAAACAACCAGAAGACCTAGAACATGATCCCATATCCACGAGCCTTCATATTTATTAGTCAGATAATATCAAATCTTCTCTACTGAGGTGCCTGGAGTGGTGTCATTCATTCTCAGATACAATCAGTTCCCCGAGATCGACACCAGTGCTTCTTAAATGTTAAGGTGCATAGAAATGACCATTAGATTTTGTTGAAATCCAGATTTGATTTGGTAGATCTGGAGTAGGGACTGAGATTCTGTATTTCTAACAAATTCCCAGGTGATGCAAATGCTGCCGGTCTGTAGAACACCAGTAGTAATGCCCTACATCAGTGGTTAACTCTGGTCATCCATTAGCATCACTTGGGAGCCATTTAAAAATACTTATGCCAAGATCCTACCCCAGAACTAATTAAACCCAAATTATTAGGGGTATGGCCTAAGCATCTTTACATTTGAAAAGCTCTACAGGTGTTTCTATAGGTAATATGCCAGCTTGAGGCTGGAAATCTACCTAGACAAAGAAAAGTGTGATATAGGTGGGGGTCAGTGGGAGGTGAGAGTATGTGTGTGTGTGTGTGTGTGTGAGAGAGAGAGAGAGAGAGAGAGAGAAGAGGAGAGGAAAGAGGAGGGGAGAATAGAGGAGAAAGGAGGAAAGAAGAAAGGAGGGGAGGGAAGGGAAGGAGAGGAGAAGGGCTAGAAAATGAGAGAAGAAAAGAGGGGAGGGGAGGGGAGGGGGAGAGGAAGGAAGAGGAGGAGAGGAAGGGAGGGAGGGGGAAGGAAGAAAGGGAGGAAGGGAAAAGGGAGGGAGGAAGGAGGGAAGGAAGGAAGGAAGGAAGGAAAAAAGCCTCTTTCCTCACTCTAAATCATGCCTCTCAAACATTAATGTGCATACAAATTACCTAGGTATTTTGTCAAAATTCTAATTCTGACTCAATAGACCTGGAGTAAATATGGAGATTCTGCAGTTCTGAAAAATTTGTCTGCAAAGCACATTTTGACTATCAAGAGTCTAAATCAGTGGTTTTCAAACACTGCTGTACCTAGGGACCTCTAAAGGAAACATATATGCTTTTTTCTTCCACCCCAATATTCTAATTTCTTGGTATGCAGTGCCATCCCAGGATGAGTATGTTTAGAAAGTATGTCAGGTGATTCTAGTGTGCAGCAAACTTTGTGCACCACTTGTCTAAATACTAAACATTTTAACTCATTTAAGAATCTCAAGCCCTTAAGATATGCAAGGCACAAATTCCATCAGAGCTGCTAGGACTGTGTACCAACCCAAAGCTTTGAGACAATGTTAAGTACATGGTGCACAAAAATCACTGAAATTAGATCATGAATTAAACCTCAGGTCAATTGATTTATTTTCCTCTCTTCTTTATGGTGTATGACAGGGAGTGTTGCAAAATTGTAAATAAGGAAGCAAAAATAAATTGATCTTATTTGTAAATAGCTGAAGTTCAACTTTCCGGACTCTGGACAACTGCTCTAAGAAAGGTTTTCAAATGCTAGAGGTAATGTGAAGGTTGTCAAGTGTTGGCGATGGGATTCAAGACTAAACGGGCCATTAGATCGGGGTATGGGATAGAGAACTCTGGAATCCTCAACTGAATCATACAATATGACTCTATCTTTAAAGAGTTTCTAATAGAAAAGTATTATATATAGATACATTAGGGAATGTCTTCCTAGAATTAGATTTGAATCTGTTGGGGGAAGAAGTTTGTACATGGCAGCATAAAACGTGAAAGATGCACCAATTAGAGTATTGCACCAATACACATTCCTCTTAATACACTCTTTTTGGCTGGAATAAAAATTTCAAGTTAGCTACCATCGTTAGCTGTGCCATTTGCATCAACTTAGAAAGTCAGGCCAATGTATAAGTAATAAGCCATTCTTAATCTGATTGTCAAGCAGCTAACAAAGCTTCATTAAGAAAGTCCAGGAACTAACATGCATAAAGACTTTCATCATATTTTTTTTTTCAGAGGCAATTATGAGACCTCAGCAAAATGACCACAGTGTTGGCCTACGGCAAAAGTCTTCATTGTCTTTGGATCAGTGCTGTGATTCACTGTATCATTGCTGTCTGGATTGACATAGAACTTCTGAACTGATTCTTTTTGGATATATTTCTGAGATTCTTTCTCCTTTCTGAACTCAAAAGACTGAAAGAATAGCTGGAACTTTACTGTTAGCAATCTGACCATTAAACCACCTGGAATGCTGAGTGACACGTAGCATGTTTTACGGGCAACGAAGGAAAATAAAAGATTACTGCTGAGAGATACAGCCTCTTTTTATGATTGCCCAGGAATTAGTATACACATTGGAGGCAAAACTGTTACCAAGAACCCTTGTCAAATAACTAAATTTAGTGAACAAATACCAGGTGTCATCGAAGCAAGAAAAACTGTTTCATAGTAAAATGATACTCTTTTTCTGTTGTTAACCTTATGTCCCAGAAATACTTAGTCAACTAGAATATTACAAACCTTTATGTGTTAAGAACTGGCTTTTTATTTTAAAATGGAGTTTATAATAGAGTTAATAATATATGCCTCAAGTATATTTATAGACATGGATTCTCTCATATGTGTACATCATTGTCAGACATGGAGATGCCCATCAACATATCATAAGAATAATTTGCCGGAACTGAAAATTGCCGGCTAGTCTTAATCCATGTTGATTCAGCTCTTTTTATACTGTAAATGCTTGCCTAGGTTCAAGTACTTTAAATCTGCCAATTAAATACTTAAAATACTGTATTGAACATAGAACTGCTATCATTCAACACTCCAGTTTCATTAATCAGCCCAGAAATAGGTAACTCACCACCATTCTCTGATCCTAAGTACATTACCACAGTGACTGACATTCCTGGTTTAAAAATAAAATCTTGTTTCAAATATAGCTTCCCGAGTTCTGGGTAATGAATATAGTTTCATAAAAGTTGACATCATTTCTTCTGATTTCACCAGAATTAAATACATCCAGTATGCCTCCTGGATATCTGACCACCATATCACTCAAGGCTCTCACAACCTGGTGGGCGTTTTAAGGAAAAGGAGAAACAGACCTGCATAGATGGGGTTAAATCCAAAAGATATCTAATCTTGTGATTAGAATACTCGTTGTGTTTATGTGTGTTCAATAGGCCATTCAGAAGTTGATTTTTACAGTTCATTTATCAGTTGGTATGTATACATTATGCAGATTTGCTTATGAGGAGAACATTGAAATATACATGTCCAGAACTAGTAAATGCATTATGCTTGGAAACCAAGCAGTACTCCCATACACTGTTCTTCTTAGAGGTCAGTTCTAACGCAGGCTGTTCCAAATAGACCCAATTTTTCTGCTGATATATATTCAAAATGCAGTAGGATGTGGTCATACACACCCAGAAATACCATCTTCATGAGATGGGGGTGGTGAAATTCAAACATTTTTTTTTTTTTTTTTTTTTAGCAATGCATTATTGGATATCAGATACAAACGTGCCTGTCAGCAATTCTAAAGCAAATGAAATAGATTTATCTGAGTCCATCCATTATAAAGAAAAGATATTGCTTTACCAACACATACCTCCTCCTCCTCCATTTTGGGGGGACTCTCCCCACCTCCCCCCAAAAAACTCATCACACTTCACTACGCAACTGATGGAGTATTAAACACTGTCTTCCAAGCTGTGGGAGTGAAAAAGAAGTCGCCTTCCTGCCACACTTCCCCAGTGCTGCAACGGACATAGCATCTCCTCCTCTATCGACCTAGTGTGATGCTCGCTCCCCAAGCACTGCAGTCCCCTCGCCGAGGATTGCCTTGGCCACACACACATGCAGCGGGAAGTCCCCCGATAGGGACAACCACATACCTTTGCTCTCCATTTCGGTCCCTTTCGAGTGCTGGGAAGTTCAATGGAAGTTGGCCGGAAGATGTGGGCCCGCTTCAGATTCCCAAATCTGGGAAGCCAATCTGATGATTTCGCCCGTACTTCCTTCCTTCCCCTCAGGCTTCCTGAAAGATGGGATTTCTTAAACCTTGAAGCTGCAATCAGCCACCAAAGGACACTTAGGAGCAGCAGCAGATTGCCTCTACAGGGGATACGTTGCGACGCGCATCTGATACTGAAATGCATGCACGGTGCCCGCTTAGATTTTTTTTTTTTTTTTTTTTTTTTTACCTGGGTCTGGAAGCTGCAGGCAGGAGCTGTCCTCCGAGCGTGGTGCTGCAGGTGTAGTGACAGATCATCCCACTTTGCTCTCTGGATGTACAGCAGATTTGCATGGGCGCTGGCACGCATGCGCAGGGCGTCCCCCCTCCCCTTTTCACCGCCTCCCGCTCCCCCGCCCCCTTCGCCTCGCTCCCCAATACGGTCTTCAGTTATCCCAGCTGAGGAGCTGTAGCATTCGGTCACAGGGAAGCGCTGCTAAAAATAAACGCCGGACCGGATTTTCCTCTGCAAACTAGAAAATGGATTGGACTGGTACTGCGTGCATCAGGACGAATTACTGAAGTCTTAGAGGAGGCTAGTGTCTCCAGGCAGGGTATGGTTTTATTCAGAAGGCAGAGAGGAGAGATTTACGAATCGTTTTTAATGTTCACAATTTGGGTTTCTCTTTCTACTTGCTGCAGTAACTTTCCAGCTGTCTGCTTCCCTCTCCTCTCCCCACTGACTTCACATTGCTTGCTATATTCCTGTATGTGTTTTGTTTTGTTTTTCGAGAGTGGGGCGAGAGTACTTATGGAACTGTCAAAGGTTAATATTCTCTCGCTTCTTTGTTAGTCAGACTCAGTGTTTTCCTGCCTGCCTCCACCTCAAAACTGTTCCATGAGCAGGCTCCAAGGCTTCTAAAGTTCTTCAAACAAAGCCACTGAGGATATTTTGAGGTGCTCTTTTTAGCTTTTTTCCAACAACCTGCAAGAAGTCCCCAAAGGTGGGGAGACGCCTTTTTGATAATAAGTACTTCCAAATGCAATACCTAATCATTTTTGTGAAGTTGCAGGGATAGAATATTTTTCTTGTACAGAGCTCTAGAGGAAGATGCAAAACCAAAAACCTCCTGAAGTACTACCTTCATATCAAAATATTTCTAAAGCCCACACTGTATTTAGTTTATATGCAAAATGTTTAATAGGAAAAATTGTGTTGGATTTACTACTTTTATTTTTTTTTCAATAGTCCAGATTTTCCTGAGGTGATCATCTCTCCTTGAGAATAATAATCTTATTCTCCAGAAGTCCAGAAAACCCTGTTATCTGGAATGGTTAAGGAAGGAGATGTGCAGATTCGTCACATACTCTAGTTCACAAAAGATCCTTCCACAGTAGGCTTCTAGTCGCAATTTTCAAAACATTGAAATATAATAAAATGTACTCCCAACAAGAAACCTGGAGTTCTCTCTAATTTAATCTTTTTCTGGTGATTCAGAGGGCATCCTTTGATTTTTCCAATGCCTTAGGGCCATGATTACAAATATTAACCATGGATGGTTCAGCCACATATGGACGTTATTAGTGGAGGACTCCCACTAATGAACTGAGTGGGTCAGCAACACCTGGATCCATTCAGCATTTAAGAGTATCGGATTGCAGAGGCCACAACCTAGGGCCTACTAGTTTTTAGGTTCTCCAATTGTACGCCAAAGTACATGTTTGGAAGAATCACAAAACTCAGGATTTCTTTTCAGTGTTGAATAGGCTTAGAAAGTAGGCTAAGGGTAGGAGTAGTGTTCCTCCTTAAGAACAACAGCCGATTTCATTGAGATAAATAATTTCTGCTCTTAATGCTGCACCCCATTACATGCTCATTCCTTCTCAAAGGTTTTAGAACAGGAGATACCTTTAGAATACATCTCTGTGTACTCTTCATATTTATTCTTTTACAGATGGAGAAGCTAAAGGTAGGGGAGGAGTGGCACGTGATAAGAGTCACATGGTGAACCAGATCTGGGTTCAGAACCTAAGCATCATACTTCAAAGGCAGAGGCAAGCCATCTAATCCAGAATGCTTTTTCATATAACTGCCTTCCCATTATCTACAGTGAATAAGAACAGGGAGAACCTTCTAGTTCATAATTTATCATTATTTTTATTCATAATTTTAAGAACCCAGATGCTTTATTAAATAGAAAGCAAATCAAATTTAATGCAAAATTTGTGGTCTGACATTCAAGATCTTTCCATTCTTCTCCAAGCTTAACTCCTAGACATATTATCCTAAACGAACCTCAATATTTTCCTTTTTTTTAAACCAGGAGAATGTGGGATCACAGACCCCCACCACCACAAATTATGCAGTCTGGTTTCCCACTTGTGGGGAAATTGCAGGGGTCAGCACATCTGGAGTACAATGGACAAACCTTGACTGAGAGAACCACCTTCTTGATCACAATAGCTCCTCTGTCAAGATTTTTCTTACCTTTGCTTACATCATCATTGCTGTCAGATCTTGATCTCATCAAACCACTACCTACCACAAGTGTCTACAAATTCAAATCTTATATTTTCCTCTAGATCCAACAAAAACTCCATCTCCTTTCTACAGTCTTCCCTGATACTCACAGTCTGAAAATATTCTCTACCAAGAACACTGATGATCTGCTCACTAATGGTTCCAAAACTGATGATTTACTTTTCCATCACTATTTTCTATTCTGTATCAGAATAATTTATGTATATATCTTGTTCCTTTTTCCCACCCTTATTTTTTAAACGGCCTCCTTTTTCTTTCTTCAGTGTAGTCTACAGAGTGTCCTGAACATAGATAACAATAAAAATGTTTCACGAATTAGTAGCATTTAACATGCATGTTTTTGTGTACTTTACCATGTGACATTAACTACACTCACCATGATAACAAAATGATGATAATATTGACCTAACATTGCTCAGAGCTTACTATGTGCCAGGCACTATAAGGATTCTAAATGTTTTGGTGACTATTATCTTTATAAAGCTATATGAACATGCAAATGGCCAACAAATATATGAAAAAAAATGTTCAATATCACTAATCAGCAGAGAAATGCTTATCATCTTCAATAGACTTTATGCTTCTGTGGGGGCAAAGATCATGTTTTATTCATACTTTAACCTCTCTGTGCTCCAGGTTGCTTATCTTTAAAATAGAGATATCATTTCACCCCAGTTAGGATGGCTATTATCAAAAGACAAAGAAAATAAAGCACATGCTAGTGAGGAAGCAGACAGAAGAGAATTCTTATGCACTGTTGGTGGGAATGTAAACTAGTACAATCACTATGGAGAACAGTATGCAGTTTTCAAAAAAAAAAAAAAAAAATTAGAACTACCATATGATGCAGCGATCCCACTACTGGGAATCTTCTTTACCAAAAGAAAGGGAATCAGTATATCAAAGAGACATCTGCACCCACATGTTTATTGCAGCACTATTACAATAGTCAAAATATGGAATCCACTTAGGTGTTCAACAACAAATGAATGCATAAAGAAAATGGGGTACATATACACAATAAAGTGTTATTCAGCCATAAAAAAGAATGGAATCCTGTCATTTGCAGCAACATAGATGAAATGGAAGGACATTATGTTTGATGAAATAAACCTAAGAAACAGAAAGTTAAACACCACATGTTCTCACTCATATGTGTAAGATAAAAGAAAAAGTTGATTTCACAGAAGTAAAAAGTAGAACAAAGGATAGGAGGAGCTGGGAAGGGTAGGGGGAAGGAGGGAAAGATTTGTAAAAGGATACAATGTTACAGCTAGGTGGGAGGAATAAGTTCTAGTGTTCTATACCACTGTAATATGGTTATAGTTAATAATAATATTTTACATGGTTTAAAATTAGCAGAAGGAGGATATTGAAGTTTCCCAATACAAAGAAATGATCAATATTTGAGATGATGAATATAATAATTACCCTGATCTGATCACTTACATTATATGTACTGAAAGTCACTGTTTACCCCATGAATGTGTACAATTATTTGTCGATTTAAGAAATAAAATAAAATGTTATGAGATTAGTACTATTATTATCTCTGTTTTAAAGATAAGCAACCCGGAGTACAGAGAGGTTAAAATATGAATAAAACATGATCTCTGCCCCACAGAAGCAGAAAGTCTATTGAAGATGATAGAAACATAAATGATTTTAAAAGCTATAGTAAGGTATAAGACAGGTTGTCACAGGTGGAGTAGGAGGTGCAGAAGAGTTGGCAGTCAGCCAGCCTGAGGGTTTTAAGAAAGTTTCCTGGAGGAGACACATACAGAGCTAGTTCTTGAAGTCTGAGCTTCACAGCGTTGGGGTATGAGTGCGGGGCAGGGACCATGTGAGAGTGCAAAAGTACTTTCGGACATAAGAAGTTATTATCATTTTCCAGGTTTCTCTACCAGATGTGAATCTCCAGTGTAAAAGTGGAAAGTGGAAGGAGGCAGAGAAATGCTTAGTATGGGTCTGGGACCAGAGCTACAAAACTCCAGAGTACGTGGGAGATATCATCATCATATCTTCATCTCACCTAAGTTTTCTATCATACATTTGAATAGAGAGACAGTAGAGCATAGTGAAAAAAATAGATTCTGGAACCAGACAGACGTGGGCTCAAATACAGTTTGCTTATTATTACTTACTGTACCATCTTGGGCAATTAATCCATTTGGTTCCCATTTTTTTAATCTGGAAAAGTAAGTAATATCTTCTTGTAGGCAGAGCTGCTGTAAGGACTGACCATAATACTTATAAAAGTGTCTAAAATACTGGTCACTCAATAAATTGTACTCACTATTATATATAGGGCTTTGGATCCATCTAAGCTAAGGATTAGAGCTGGAATCCCTGAAGGCCCCCTCCTTTTTAATAAGAAAAGGGTCTAATCCCACATCCCAAAGTGGAAGGATTTAAAGGAAGAATTGCTTCATAAAAGTGTTGATGAAACATAATTTGATCTAGTTATGATGAACTCACTTAATGATAATCCTGGAATAGAGGAAATAGACTAGTAGCAATTTGCTATTTCAAAATGCCAAGAATTAGGTGAGACTGGGTTTCTTTTATTTGGGGTGAATGTGCATTCTGGTTTTCCCAAAATGTTCCCTTTTTATACTTATTGTCACAACATACTTTTAAAGAATGCCCCCTTTGCCCATCAAAAACAGTTCTGGCTCAAACAATAAATTATATGACCATCTACCTTTAGTTCCTACTAGAATGTACAGAAATAATATAAATGATTGAAATTAATTAACAGCAAGGCATTACATTATAATTAACTATTTTTAAAGCCTTGCTAAAATGCCAAACCAATTACCAGCCCGCATACAATTTTTCCATATACTCATGCTGTTTGTCCAGAAGTGCTGAATGTAAACTGAGAGAAATGTGTGACCATTTATTTATGCCCAATTATTTTCTTACTGTTCATTTTTTATAACTAACATCTTTTATAACGTATTTTATATGTACAAAAAAGAAAAGTTGGCCAGTTGGGACTTTTTGGTGATGATATTGAGGTCAACTCACCTCTAGAAATGAGTACTCACTCTAAGATGAAACAAATGGTCAGCTCAGTTTCCACTGAGAGTGTCAGTTCAAACTGTCACCAGAATATAAGCTCTACAAGAACAAGGACCTTGTCTGTTTTGGTCACTGTTGTTTTTCCAGCTTCTAGAAAAGTGTGTGATACTTAGAAGGTTTTATTTAATATTCATTGAATCAATGAATGAGTTTAATGAGATAAAGCTTTTTTTTTTTTTTTTTCCAGGGCCATAAAGCCAATTCACTTGGCAACTGAGAAGCATCAATCAGCAATCCTTGACGGCATAAACTAGGTCATAAGTGACCTGCAAGCAGCAGCAAGATCACCACGAGGCAGGAAGTCAGTTAACAAGTGTGCTCAGTGCTTACTCTTGGGCAAAGACCATAAATAGTCAGTCCTACATTCGGTTTTCTCTGCACTTGAGTTCAGGTATTCCTCTTAAGCAAGCTAATAGGTGGGCCATGCCTTTGCAAACAAGCTAGGAGGCTGGGAGAAATTAGTCACAGAAGATGAAAGAATAGGAAGATTAAAATTTCAAAGCACAAGAAGAAGATGGATTGACGTGGCAAAACTACGTGAAAGTGGCCACGCTGTAGAAGTTAGAGAGAGTCCCTCAGAAAGCAAACATGTCTTGATTGCTTACTATGTGCAAGGCTCTCATTCTCTTCCTTGAGTGACAGTGAAAGAACGGTCTTCCTAAAAAGGCAAGGTCACATGATAAAGCTTCAGTAAAAATGGTTCAATAAAAATGGTTCAGGTTTCAGGGAAGGAATGAAGGTAAGGAACAGTCTGAGAAGACAGGAAAGGACAGAAGATGCAGGTCATCTGGGTATATTTTTCCATGGAGTTACCCATCCACATGGTCTAACAGTGATGTCTCTGGGGGCTATTAAGTATCTAAAGAGACTTGCAGAGTCGTGTAACAGAGTAATGATGCATGGGTGAGGCATCTGGAAGCCAACTGACAAACATTTTTTACATTTCTTGTTAAGGACTGTCTCCACTTGATGATATTAGAGATTTATACACAAGCTATCAACTGACAATTTTGAGGTCCATCTGTTACACTGGCATAATGCCCACTTAAAATGTGGTATGCCAATTTCATTAATGTTTAGGGTTTGAGTCAAAACCTTAATCAGTCAAAATAGGATACTAGAAAATAAAACTTTTCAGTTGATTGTCCCTTTTCCTTCTAGGGATAAGAAATAACCTGGCAATCTAATATGCAAAAGTCACTTCTTGAATCTGCTCAGGATCAGTATGAAGACCAACCCAGTCCTTGAGTTCTGGTGCTAAGAATAGACCAATTGTACATCAAAGTTCAGTCCAAAGAGGCTTCGTAAAAAATGCTGCATCTAAAGAAGGTGGACATTTGACATTTCCTCATCCTGTACTCCTCACACCCTCCCCTCAAAATTCCAAATACACGGATGCTCAATCTTTTTGTAATAATAGCATACGAGTATTCAGTCACAGAAAAATTAACAAAAGTCCATCATTTGTTCATTTACTGAGAAGCTACTATGTGCAAGACACTAGTCTAGGTGCTGGGATACACCATGAATCTGTGGACTCATAATGTGTACATTTATAGTTTCACGGTTGGAATGAACTTCATACATCTTGTAGCCCAAATACTTATTAAACAAAAGTGAGAAATAAGACCCATTAGGAGGGAGGAGGGGGACAACTTTTCTCAAGTCAAATAGCAAGTCATAAACAAGACTAGAAGTAGTCTGCTGATACCTATCTCATTACGGCACTCTCTGTGCAAACTTGTATACATTCTTAGGTTGGAGGACTAGTCCTATGTGTGTTGTACTGCAAACCATTGTTTCAGAAGTTTATTTATTTCACTTAGTAAATACATCCAGAAGTTCTCGTTGAAGGGCTGGAAAATGGTAACTATACTAAATGTGTCGCTGCCAATAAGAAACCTCCACAATATGTTCTACACGATGCCTGATAGAGGTGATACAAGTGTATTGTTCATGCGATAAATAAGAACAAAGCTTTGTTTTATTAGTAGTGCTCTTACTTGATGAAAAATCTTTATGGTTTATGTTTATATTCAAATCTCAATTCACATAGCGACTGTGGCTACCCAGGGAAAGTGAAATGCAGAAATGAAACAATTAGCTATGCTACTGGTTCCAAAAGCCCTGCTGTTTAAAGGGGAGGAAAAGAGTAATGAGTAATTTAAGCCAACTAAAATTAAATAACAGCAAAAGAATGCAATAGCATAGTGGACTCCACAGGTGTATTAACACAAGGGTATTATCAGCAGGGACCTGGAGGTTCACGACTAATTGCTGATAGTACTGATACTCTGCAGTTTAAAAAAAAATGACAAATGGATTTGTATATCTGATAGTTTTTTTTAAAAAATATTTTCCACAACTTTTTACATTTTTTTTCTCCAACCATTTGCCCTAGCAAGGTGACTACAGGACTGTAAAGGAAGCAAAGAGTTATAGTTAAGAGGTGGAACCAAGACTGCTATTCTGCCCAGAGCGTTCTCTTGTATACTCAGCTCTAGGCCTAAGGTTGTGATAATATGATGCTGATGCTGCCGGCCCCTTTCCGTCACCTAAAATCTGTCTCAATTTAAAGTATCAGAGGAAAATGTTTTTCATCTGATCTTAAATTTATGTTTATTTATCATGACAGACAAACTTATTTAGCCTACCCAATCGCTTCTAAATTCATTCATTAAACATTTTCCCCTTCTTTCTGAAGAATCACAAGCTATTAATCATTAAAAAGTAGTAGCTGTTATAAAAAGGATACTGGAAAGATTGAGATGTATCCTTGGTTTCTTACTCTGTAAAAGAAGGGACTTTGACAAAACAGTCTATAAGGCCCTTTCCAGCCCTAATATTGGAAGCATCTGTGTTGGACCAGCATCGCTTCTAGGCTAAGTCAGTCGGACCTGAAAGGAACACTAGAGTTCCTCTAGCCAACTCCTTTAGTTTATAGAGGAGACACCTGAGGCTTGACAGGGGAAGACTTTTGAATCTGAACTTGGAACTGCTAGAATCCAAAGTCAATAGTTTTAGCCATTATCTTATATTGTCACTTTACTACACTTTAATTCCACATGTTGATGAAGTGCACAATATTTAAGTAAATAATAGAAAATAGGTTGAAGTGAAAAAATAGTATTCTACTAGGCCCCACTAACGCCACTCAACTACTGAATGAAGAAATACAAACCCCATCAAAATGATCTCCACCTACCTGCCTCATTACCCCTCTCCCTTATATCTTTTTACTTGTTTATCTCATTTTTATTGCCTACATAATGCCAACAAGCCAAGTTGGCAGATGATTCAGGCTGTGATACAGAAGAAGGGATAAATACAATTTCACAGAGCTACAAGGTTGGATATAAACTTGGGGCTCACTGTTTTTTGGCTCAGAAAACTCTTATGTATCCTTCAAAACTCAGTTAAAGTGTTTCACGAGAAGCCTTCTCTTAATCTTCATAGCATTTTCAGTATTTTTTATTCATGTCTGCCATTTATTTATATATCTGTCTCTCTATAAAGGCAGTGCTATAGACTGAATGTGTTCCCCCAAAATTCATACATTGAAACCTGATTCCCAACATAATAGTGTTTGGATGTGGAGACTATGAGAAATGATTAGGTCATGAGGGCAAAGCAGTTATAAATAGAATTACAGCCATTATAAAAGAGATCCCAGAAAGCTTCTTGCCTCTTCTGCCATGTGAAATTACAGCCACAAGACTGCTTTCTATGAACAGAGAAGTGGGTACTCAATAGACACCAAATCTACCAGCAGCCTTGATTTTGGACTTCCCAATCTTCAGAACTATGATAAATAAATTTCTGTTGTTTTTAAGTCACCGAGTTTGTGGTATTCTGTTATAGAATCCTGAATAGGCTAAGACAGATGGAGTATTCCCATCACATAGCATTGTGCCCAGCATCTAGCAGGCATAGAGTAATTATATTATGAATTCATTAGTGAAGCAGTCAATGAGTGATTAAATGAATGAAGTCTGAAAATATTCCTGAACCTTTCAATTCAATTTATTCACTCTTCATTATACCCCAGGAGCAAATAAAAATCAACTTTGAATAGCCATGCTTGTTCTACATTGGGTAGTATTATCAACACTGTCAGTGTTTCCCATCAACCTGCTTTATTCTTGCTCTTTTCTCCCCAAATCTCCAAGTTGGAGGAAAAAAAGGTCTCCACTCCTGGCTTCTTAGACTTTGGCCTTTTTAAGTCTTACTTTCTTCTCCCTCTGGTCTTGGATTTCCCATCTCCTGAAACACCCACCTTCCCACCACCACCACCAGCAGCACACACACAATCCTCATTAATAATCTCCTTGCTTGGCTCCATAGACCTCCATGAGCTGAGCTAGTATCCTGACTTGGTCAAGGAAAGAAGGAGTGCTTTAGAAAAAGAAATAAATGAATGATAAATATTCTATTGATTTTTATTTTCCAGTTTCAAGCTCTGAATGTAGCTGAATGTTACTGTTTGATCTTTTTGCCCACTTCTTTTGATTTCCTCCCAATTATTTCTTCTTTTAAGCAGGGAACTTAAAATACTCCATTTCTTAGTTTTCTCCCTGAACAGAGGGCACTGCCCCCTTCAGTGAGATGTTAGCTTCCATGGCTAAATATAGCAATCACCTATCAAGAATTTTCCCAGAATATGAAGAGACACTCTACCTTTCTAATAATGGATGTGGTTTTTCTCACTGAACATAAGTATGTTCAAGAAACACATTTAAAAAGATGATGTATTCTTGCAGGATACATTATTGTGCATTTGTAAACTCTATTTTCACATTGATGCACATGCCAAATCACTTGCTATTATTACATTCAGCACTATTTGCTCTGGATCATAGTGCCAAAAGACTAATGTCTTGTAAGTACAGAAAGCAGACACTTCGGGGCGGCACAGATGGAGGTGGGAGAATTGCCAACAGAAATGGTGCCTTTTCTCCACTTGGATTTTTTTGTTGTTGTTTTTCAATTGTTTAAAGCATGGAGATCATGCAACAAGTATGACTTAGGCCCTGAAGGGAGACCCACTGGAATCTGAATGCAACTAAGCTGGAAGGCATGAGAGAAAGAAAAAAAGAAACAGGATAGTTCATCCATCTCAATGATAAACTGAAAATCAGAATCAAGAAAGCAACACTGAGAAAATGAAGTAAGCGCACGAAATCGACTTAAATCACTTTGTGGATTATATATTGAATAAGATTAAAATGTCACCATTTTATTGTTATAATGATGATAAAATAGTAAAACTGCCAAGAGAAGAGAATGGCTTGTCTTTGTGTGGCATCGAAGAATTTATCAAAAAGGCAGCATGATAATTTAGGAAATCAAACTTCTTTCTTAAGCTGAAGGTAGCTCCTAAAATCCATTATATGTTACACAACTAGTTTACATTTATGTTCATTTATATTATGAATTCCAAAGATTGAATTTAACAAAACAAACATCCTAAATTTTGCCTAACATTATGCCTGGTACTTTACATCTACTGTATTATTAAATCCCCATAACAACAATGACAAGGAACTGAGGCTCCAAGGTCTATTATTTGCTCAAAATATTCAGCAAGTGAGGAGTAGGGTCAAAAATGCAACTGAACACTTACAGAATTTAAAATCTTGACCTTTGTACATGCCTCAAGGACATATACTTGGTAGGTAAGCCATCTTCCACCACTAGTGTTTATATAAACTTGCGCTACAGGAACCCAAAAGAGAGAAAGTGCATTATTTTCCCTGCCAGGGAAGGAGCAGGGAACATTGAAAAGCCTTTTCCATGAAGCAGAGAAAGCCATTTCTGACGGAGGTTTCAGCATTAAAAGCCTCAGTGAAGAGAATGTAGGGTGATTTGGGGAAAAGTAAACAGTTTGGTGTTCCTGCACTGGAAGAAGATGAGAAGATTGGCTAGATGTGGATTGAGGAGGAAGCCTTAACACTCCTGGGATTTCAGTTGAACAGAGAGTTTACCAAATCTGAAGTTTTGACTGTTTTCATGTTTATCTGTCATGTCAGATTTAGCTCCTTGCCTGCAAAGACTGAATCTTGCATGAGTTTTCCACCAGACCTTCCCTTCCCAGTGCAGCTCCTTTAAGGGTTCAGTCTTGGCTTTCCAAGCTGTTGAGACTGCAAAAAAAGAAATATGGACCACATGCAAATTTAGCTCTTCATCTTTTGACTCCACTCACTAAGCAATTTGCTCCTAGATTCTCTCTCTTTACTTAGCCACCAGGTTTGTGTCTGACTTGTGTTAACGACCTGACTTCCCTAGTCAGCATGATACCAGATTCAACTTCCAGCTGTGCTTTTTATCTCTCTTCCTTAATTCCATGTGTTTTTAAACAACCTTCAGGATAACAGCCCTTCCAGCTCTACCTCTCCTGGCACCTCTGCTCCCACAGAAATCCTGTTGGCTCACCTCTTGCAACTGCTCTGCCCTGGAGGTGAAGTCAAGAGAGAGCTTGGCACAAAGCCTGGTAAGTGATATGTACAGTTTATTAACCACTTACTCTATATACTATGCCCTTTGTCTATACAGTTGAACCTTGGTGTCTATGGGGTATTGGCTGCAGGGCCTCCTTTGGATACCAAAATCCACAGATGCTCAACTCCCTGATATAAAATGGTATAGTATTTGCATTTAACCTATGTACACTTACTTTATTATCTTTCGATTACTTATACTACCTAATACAATGTAAATAGTTGTCCTACTGCATTGTTTAGGGAATAATAATAAGAAAAAAATTCAATGTTCACTGCATGTTCAGGACAAATGCAATTTTTTTTTGAAATATTTTTTATCCACAGTTGGTTAAATCTATGGATGTAGAACCCATAGATATGGAGGGCTGACTGCATTATTGTCAAGTTTGTAAATGATTATTCCTAAGTTCACAAGGTTAAATAAATCAAGTAAACAGAGCTTTAAAAAGTGGTTGAATTTAACATGTGGCTGGATTCAGTAAACATTGATGGACTGAATTTCAACACTTCTCTCTCATTGCAATTTTGAATTTAAGGTTTTATTTTATTTTCCTGTTTAGCTTTTCATATGTTACTACTACAATAAACATGAAAAATAGTTTTAATTTGAATGCTCATAAAATTGTGCCAAGAAATAAAAAATCTACTGAATGTCTATGCCCAAGAGAACTAAAGTAGGATAAATACTACCTAGTAAACCCTTATTATCCTCGATAATATGCTAAGATTTGGATCAGTTTATCAAAGCACTGGGGTGAATATTTAAATGAACAGTTGTAAAATTTTATATCACAAAAGGACATCAACATTTCCATAACCGTTTAGCTCTTGACATTGTTAATTGATCTCAGTTAAGTCAGCAGTTCTGGATAATACTTGTTGACATTTGAGAAATTGTATAGTGCATATTAGAAATGACTATTTGGTAAAAAGCTAAGCACTCTGCAATGCTAATTTGATCAATCTTTGAAATCTAAAAATGAGCTTAACTTGTATTTTCAACTCAGCCAACAAAAGGTAGTTATGATTAGCAGCACTGGTATTGCCAGCTCAGCCTAAAAGAGATTTCACCACTGCAGCCCCAGATCCCACCTTTCCCATGCTTATCCTCTCTCCTACCTCCTACTGAGATCCTCCCATTGTTCCCCCAGATACAGCAAGCTGTGCTATGCCTCTGTGTTCATCCATGCTGCTCTCCCGAGTTGGAAAAACATCGCACCCCCTTCTCTTTCTGCTTCACTCAAACTTCAGTGCAAATGTAAGCTCCTCTAGGAAGCTTTCTCATATCCTCTATATGATTTGATGCTCTCACCCTGGGGTCTCAAAGAACCTTGAACATTTCTTGAGCATGATAACTTAAACTGCTGGAGAGCCTTTGCCCCCCTACCCTTTTAGGCTTTAAGCTTTGTGAGAGAAGCACGCATAATTGTATGAGCAGTGCACCACACCACACAGTCAATAAATACAGTAGTTCCAGTAGTTCCCCCCTTACACATGGTTTCAGTTTCCAGGGTTTTAGTTGCCCACAGTCAACCAGGGTCCAAAAATATTAAATGGAAAATTCTAGAAATAAACAATTCATAAGTTTTAAATTGCACCCAGCTCTGAGTAGTGTGATGAAATCTTCTACTGTCCCACTCCATCCTGCCCAGAACATGAATCATCCCTTTGGTCAGCATATCCACGCTGTATACACTACCTGCTCGTTAATCACTTAGTAGTCATCTCTGTTTTCAAATCAAAAAGACATACCATATATAGGGTTGAGGACTATCTGCAGTTTCAGGCACCTACTGGGGGTCTTGGACCATATCCCTCACAGATAAAGGGGGACTATTACATTAGTTAGAGTCAGGAAAGGGTGAGAATTTGTCTTGAAGGAAAATCAAGGCTCAGAACAGGTATGTGACTTGCCCTGCATCACAAAGCTGGTAAATGGCAGAGTCCCTGGAGAATCCATTACTCTTGCATTCCAGGGCCAGGTCCTATCAACTATTCACTTCTCTCGCTGTTGTCAGTTGGGGGCTCTGGGTATTTTTAAAAGAGTAGTGTCATAAATACACACACACACACACACACACACACATATTTGATGAATTTCTTAAAGAATTTTAAATAGAAACACTTAAACCTAGAAGTGAGTTTATTACTTTGATGAACACTTACTTAGACAACTACATAAATACACTAATTCCCAAATCACTAAGAATATTATAACAATCAAGTGAAGAATTAAGAAGTAACTACTTCCAAAAATAGGACGACTTCTTATATTTAAACCAGGGAGAAAGGTGAGCCTGTGATCCAAAGGAATATAATCAAAAGGAAGATAAGAGAGTTTCTTTTTTTTTTTCATCCAAGCCAATATATTATTTATCAAAATAAAATAAATCATTCAGGATGGTTACTACTTTTCTAGGGCCACTTTGCCAAAAGCAAGACAATTATTAATGATATATACACAAAATCACAAGTGTTTAGAAAAATCACTGTGGTAGATCATTCTGAGCCTTTATTCATCACGAATTACAATGGCACTTGTTATTTGAGGAAAGGCTGGCTTTCCAGTTGCTCAGATAAATCTATTACATATAAGAGATTGGGTAAATTGTGAGATAGTAACTGTAGACGAATGAGTTAGGTTGTACATGGTCAATCATTTAAATGCCTCCAGCTTTCTTCCCGTGCCGTTATCGCTCTCGCAAGCATGGTTAACGTCCCTAAAACCCGCCGGACTTTCTGTAAGAAGTGTGGCAAGCACCAACCCCACAAAGTGACACAGTACAAGAAGGGCAAGGATTCTCTGTATGCCCAGGGAAAGCGGCGTTATGAGAGGAAGCAGAGTGGATATGGTGGGCAAACTAAGCCGATTTTCCGGAAAAAGTCTAAAACTACAAAGAAGATTGTGCTAAGGCTTGAGTGCGTTGAGCCCAACTGCAGATCTAAGAGAATGCTGGCTATTAAAAGATGCAAGCATTTTGAACTGGGAGAAGATAAGAAGAGAAAGGGCCAAGTGATCCAGTTCTAAGTGTCACCTTTTATTATGAAGACAATAAAATCTTGAGTTTATGTTCAAAAAAAAAAAAAAAAAAAAAAAACCTCCAAATAACACTCTCAAAGTTTCACAGTATTGCCTTCACAGAGTTAAGCTGGCTGCCAAAGTGACCCCCAGAAACTCTTTATCCAGTTCTTGCCTGCTGTACTCTCCAGTCTGTCCTCACAGGACCATGCTTGGTGCCCAGGATCAGTTTCCACTTCCCTGACTCTAGGACATTGCTCACCTCTGGAATGCACCCATTCACAAACCATCTTTGTGGTTTTGTTTTTGTTTTTTCAAAATTTTTCATAGCCACAAAAGTATCTCAAATACCACATTACAGAAATAAAACAAAAAACACTTTCTGGTTTTATAAAATCCTTTTTACTCTTTGAAGAGTGTGGTTTGGGGAAAAAAACAAAAACAAAAACGCTCTACCATGGACTATTTGTTGAATGAGTCATCCCTTCTAATTATTTATATTCTTAATCACCCCACAGTGAGCTTTTGGAGGGAGGTGGCCCTGTCATCTCCGGGTCTTTCTCAAAAGTGAGAATCCTTCAGCAAATGTGTCAAATGACTGTCAACAATCCTGCTCAGGTTCAAGATGATGCAAATTATCTATGTGATTTTCCTGTTCTAGATGAAACTGCTAGGGATATTCCAAAGCTGCGGAGGCCTACTCGGAACCCTTTGGTAGAAAACGTCTGAAAGGCTACATGGCTGGAAATGGGAAACATGCCTAATGCTCCCTGTAGCACCTGGGGCTGGCTCACCATATCCCTGCTGACTCCCAGTTCTCTGAGTCAACCGCACATGAAAGTGGAGCTTTGATCCCAGCATCTTCAAAATCCTCCAATTGGAAAAGAGTCTGTTCTCTCTAGTAGATAAAAGTGAAATTGCACCTCTGTGAAATGTGTTTGCAGCCAGGAGCAGGGCTCTGCAGGAGTCAGCCCTGGGACAGACTCAAATCTCTCTCAATCAGTAGCTACATTTAAACTTTCCATTCCAAAGTGTCTGAAACGGAGCTGACCAAAGCAGCCCAGAAACCTAACCCCTGCAACTTGGGTCACACAATGTGTCTTTCAGCCACTGACATCATTTCTCATTATGGGCAAGTAAGGAAAAGGCCCAGTTTTCCGTGGATGAAGATACATGACTCTTACCAAAGGAGCCCGGCTCCAGCTCATGAAACAAGTATACTTAGCACAATGTAGGCCACTACTCACCTTAAGCTCTGGACTGAATCCCTGCCCCTGGCCTTGTCTGCCAATACTGTGGATGTGCAGTTTTCCATAAGGTAAGTAGATCGTTAGCAAGGTTAATGACCCATCCACTGTCTAAAATGCTGCCTGACACATAGTAGGCATGCAGCAAATATTTGTTGGACAATCTACGGAATAGAAATTAATTAAAATTTGATGGATTTAGATTTTAACAGCTCTTGATCTCAGAAGAAAAGCACTCTGTAAATAAGGATCCAGCGCTATTAGCATTGATTGGCTGTTATTCAACTCCATATTGGGAGTTTTATAAACTTGTAAATACAGTCTGTACACTTAGAGGCCCAGAGGAGCTGTAGAGACTGCATTTACATCCCATGGAAATGACTTTTTAAATAATAATAATGGTGATGATAATAATAACCCTTTTTATGTGTGGGGTTCTTTTTAGTTTGCAACACGCTTTCACATCCATTATCACATTAACTCTTCCCAACCCTGTGAAGATGTCATTACCTGCTGGTTAAAAAAAAAGGACTTAGAAAAGTGGCATGACTTGTCTAAAGTCACACAGCTAGTAAGAAATAGAACCGTATCTCAAATTTAACTTTTCCCACACCAAAAAAAAAAAAACAAAAAAAAAAACCCAGGTAGCACTTTTTTCTACTACATGGATCTACCTTTGAATGGATTTATTTTTAAAGAAGGAGAATTCAGCCAAGATCATTTACTCTTTGATTAGACAAGTCTCTATAATAACTTCGCAAAAGGTGTCTTACTTCTAAATGAATTCTTACTAAACTTGCTTCAGGATGAGTATGATGTTACTCTAAAATCAGAGTTTGTGTTAGAAAGGACCTCAAATCTCATCCATTCTTTGTTTGTTCAGATATTTATTAAATTTGTACTTTGTGAGGCCCACACTGCTGGAGAAGACACAGGACACAGAGATGTGTCTGTCATCGAGAATCCATTAGATAATGACACGGAACAAGTAACAAATGATTACAATATGAGGCAGAAATTGTTAAGCATCATCCACAAGTCAAACAGGTGACTGGCAGGTGAGGAAGAAACACTAGCTTCCAGCAGAGGAGTTCAAAGAATGCTTCATGGCATTTGTGCTGGCCTAGAAACAAGAAGAATTGGAATAGTGAAGCTAAATAAGGGAAGAGAGAGTTACAGAAGCAAAAGCAGCATGCGGTTGCCTCACGGGCGATAGAGGAACTGGGTTCTTAGAGTAGAGAGAGGAGTGGTGTTGGGGAAGGTCAGAGCCAGAAGACAGAGGGCCTTGAATGCCAGGTTCATTTACAGATGGGGAAACGGGGGCCCAGGGAGGGAAGTGACTCCCTCTTTTGTCTTTCTTTCTTATACATTTTAAAAATTGCATCTGCTAGTGTCTTCTCAGCTAACAAGGAAAACTAGCGTCTTGAGCAACAGAAGCTAATACATGATCTGGCTATTTTCTGTCCAAGTACAATACTGTCAAATGTAAAAAAAAAAATGCTATTCACTTAGGTCCACACTAGGGTCACCAGTGTGTTTGCTTGGGGAACGCCATTAAGCAAGCCATCTCTGAAACTAGTGAAGTAGTGAGCTGGAGTAGAAATAACAAGGGGACTAGCGGGGTGGGTAGTTAGGAAGTTAGGAGACATGGTCTGTCCCTTTTGTCATTGGACAATAGTTTGCTCTGTAATGTTGGTCGGTAGTGTCCCTTTTCTCTTAACTTTTTTGGAAGAGAATAACACATCTCAGTATTATTCTTCCTCAGCATGTTCTATATAATATTTCCAGTGTTATACTTGCTTAGCATATACTAACAGATTTGTTGTGACTTAATGGATGTGAAGTTGTCTATAAATTATAAATTGCTAAACAAACTAGAGGGTCCTCGTATAATCATTATCATCTTGTTATTCGTAGGTTCAGCATTAATCACAAAACAAACCTCACAGGTCATTATTTCCAAGCCTCTTGATTTCTAGGTGAGGAAACAGGTCTAGAGAGGGTAAAATGACATGCTCAAGGTCACACTACAAATTAATATTGAGGTTGAAACTAGAACCATGACTCTTTAACACCCAGCCCTGTAGTCACTCTACCAGAACCAGAGGCTGTACTGTCATGAAACCTTGCGAACAAGGCCTATGTGGGACTATAAGTCTTTTTAAAATGATATTTTATGTCTTGATTTAGAATATGGTAAAGTAAGTGCTTTGCACCATTCCCACTTAAATAAATAAAAAAAAAAAAAAAAAAAAAAAGGAGTCATGCAGGTCAAATGATTTGGCTAACTTCTAACAAAGAAACATGCATAAGAAGGAAATAGCAGAAAGTCAGCTTCTCCGTCCCTGGAGGTCAGTCTGCCCAATGAGACAGCATTGCCAGATTCCTAAAAACCACCGCATATTGTTTTCCAAATCACCATGGCTGTCCTCCTCAGAACCCTATATAATACAGATCCAAAGGTCCTGACTTAAACGTTTTATTTGAAGAATTCCATGACTCCACTTGCAGTCACTGAAGTCAGGCAGAAGTAGGATCGGCAATTCCACGCGGCTCAGTTGCCTTCTCACCTGCTCTGCTCCGATGGCCTCGACATCGCCTCATTTCCTAGAGACTCTGACAGAACAATCACTCCTGCTTAGCTTTGCTTTCTTTCCGCTAACATATCACATGCAATTTTACTCCTTGAAATAGAATATGCACTTTAGTAGAAACTCAAACTTTCTTGTCTAAAACCTTTTGGGGCCATATGCGTTTCAACAATTTATACTTATTTGTATTTTAGAAAGACAGTTCAGTGTTTGTCTTACTATATTAAAAACACCCCAGCAGGATCTGGGGCAGGAACCTATCATTGAAAACTTTCGTGTTTCTTCAGAAAACATGTGAATATTATTAATAAGTGGGCTAACAGTATAAACAACTTCATATAAGGACAGGACACGTTTTGCAACCAAGAGCATTTGCTACACATTTACAGAAAAACTCATATTTCAGAGCATTTTGGACTTCAGAATTACATGTAAGGGATTGTACATCTATACAACTACTCAATTTGTATAACTACTCAATCTAATCAACTATCATTGGTGACTCCATTTGTCCCTCTAAGAGAGTCATCAATGTTAGTTGACTTGTACTGAGTTGATTTTTCCCATGGACCTTTATGTTTTCATAATGAAACACCCCAGAAAATAAAATAGACAAAAGGTGTCATTAATTACAAAAAATTAGCCAGTCATCATGGTGCGTGCCTGTGGTCTCAGGTACTCAGGAGGCTGAGGTGGGACGATCAGTTGTGCTTGGTAGGTGGAGGTTGCAGTGAGCCAAGATCATGCCACTGCACTCCAACTTGGGTGACAGAGTGAGACCCCATCTCAAAAAAAAAAAAAAAAAAAAAAAGAGTGTTGCATGTTCTCACTCATAAGTGGGAGTTGAACAATGAGAACACATGGATACAGGGAGGGGAACATCACACACCAGGGCCTGTTGGGGGTGGGAGGCAAGGGGAGGGAGAACATCAGGACAAATAACTAATGCACGCAGGGCTTAAACCCTAGATGACAGGTTGATAGGTTCAGCAAGCCACCATGGCACGTGTATATCTATGTAAGAAACCTGCACATTCTGCACATGTATCCCAGAACTTAAAGTGAAATTTTTAAAAAAATCATTATTGATACGTATTCTTGCATCCTCTTCCTTTCAAAAGCAGTGTCTTTGTTGCTGGCAGTGAGAGAAAGTACCTGCCTCCATTTAAATCATCAATGTGACCAAGGACAGAGGATGCAGGCTAGTCTGAAACGGTCATCGCTATGGACTGAATTGTGTATCCCACCCAAAGTCATATGTTGAGGCCCTAACCACTGATTTGACTGTATTTGGACATAGGCCTATAAGGTGGTAATTTAGGTTTAGGTAATGAGGTCACGAAGGTGGGTTCCTGATCTGATGATATTAGTGTCCTTATAAGAAGAGATACCAGAGTGTACTTGTGTGTGTGCATGCATGCGCTCTCCCTCCCCCTCTCCCTCCCACACACCATACAAAGTCACATTTTGCCATCTGCAAGTCAGGAAGAAAGCCTTCAGCAGGCACCAGCAAGCACCTTGCTCTTGGACTTTGCAGCCTCCAGAACTGTGGGAAATAAATTTCTGTTGTTTAAACCACATTTGTCATCGAGAATCCATTAGATAATGACACGGAACAGGTAAGTCTGTGGTATTCTGTTACAGCAGCCTGAACTGACTAATATAATTGTTGTTAGAATTCTGTTTCTCGGACTGGCTATATTCCCATGCCCTGTACACAGTCAGAAGTCTTACTCATGGTTACATCTATTGAACGCTAAGCTCGATGTTGAGAGGTCTAAATTCTAAACTTGACTCTCTGCCACCAGCTAGAAGTGTGAAACAGGACACGTCACTTCCTTTCTCTGGAGCTCACTCTCTCAATTGTAAAGAGAGTTACGCCCTGGATAATCTCTAAGTTTCCCTCCTGCAATGACTTTCTAAGCTGCTGGGAATTTAATCACACCCGGTTTCCATTTCCCAGTAATGCTGTTTGGCAAGGCTAGGAAACAACTCAAGAATCATTTATGCCATCCCTTCTCCTCACTGTACCGCCAAGACAAATTGTGTTGCTCTCACACTTACCTCTGGGGTGTTAGCAAAATCAACGGAGCTCTTTGTGTTTCTCAGATGGAAAAGCTTCTCATGAGTGTCCTTGTAACTTGATTGTGGTTAGAGCTGCTTCATGCATTGCTGATGGCCTGCACTTCTGAAAGATGCTGAGGTATATGCAAATTACAGCAGGGTCAATTTTGGGATAGGAAATAATTCCTCCCAAGATGCCCATCTGGCAATATCCCATGAGGTCAGGAGGCAAAGATTAGGTCAATATCATCCACTACATCTATAAACTACCTTCGCAGCAGTGGCCAGGTCAAGTAAAGAGACACAGAGGCATGACAGTGGCTTCTTCCATCAAAAGAGCTTTTGTTTTGCTTTTGCTTTTCCCGTTGCTTCTGGCCAGGGATGCCTAACACTGTAATGGTTTCTGAGTCAAGTTGAGGAGTGGCTCCATTCCCTCTGCCCACCCGCAATCTATTACCAATTTCCTACATACCATCTCCAATTCTGATCTTCAGTTCTTCCTTGTTCTTCCACCCCTGCCCCCAATCCCCAAGTCTGACTACATTGCTTTCTCTCTTCTCCTCCTCCTAACACATCAAAGGAATAACAGTCCCACAAGAGGAAATGTTTAATTTTACCATCTAATCAGTACCCAAACTGAAATACAGCTGATGTATCATAATTGACATGGCCTGCACCATCTTGACGTCACAGTGCCATGTTCTCAAAATATTTACAGAAGTATTTCTGCCAGAGGTTTCAAATTCTTGCTGTGCATCAGACTCATTTGAAAAGTTTATTAAAAACACAGATGTCTAGGCTAAATTGGAGCCATCCTATACCAGAACCTGCAGGTGAAGAAGCCCTAGAATCTGCATTGCAACAAGCTCTGCAATAGTCCTTAGGCAATTAGCCTAATATTAGTCATTTGAGAAATATAATATTGTTTCTTGCTCATAGAAGCAGAAATCTTATGTCTTCAATCTTGAATTTTTATTAATTATAAGTCTTTGTTGCATAGAATAAAAATATAATTCTACTACTTTAACAACCAAAAAATGTAAGAACATTGGAGTGGATCATGAAACTCTAAGAAAGACTGCAGTTGGGCTCAAGAACAATGAAAAAGTCACTTTCCAGATTTTTTCTGTTTCACGTCTTGATGGGCTTCTGAATATTAATTTGGCTTTTCCTTCTCGCCTCAGACAGGCTTTCTCCTCTCCTCAGTAGCAGAATGTAATTGCTGCAATTTCCCCAGTGCTACATATTTCGGTCCATATATACAGATAACTTTCTTTTGTAAGGCCAAATTCTCAGGGAAAGATTCAAATTAGTTTTGAAGGTATCAAGTGTCCACTTTACCCAAAGTAAATACACACACACACACACACACACACACACACACACACATATTCACATTCTCTTTCTCTCTTCCATGAACCATGGTGCAGGTTCTATTAAAAGATTTCTGAATCTCCCATATTTACACTGAGTGGTTCCTTTGGCTACTTATGTGAGCTGGGGTGAGACTGATGTAGAAGCTCTCTCAGTCACCCTATCGTGTGAGTTTGGTGGGTAGCAGCAGTTCTCAGAAAATTGTGGGAAGTTCCTACAAAGGGACAGTTCTCGAAGAAAGTGCTAGGGGAGCAAAAGAAAAATAAAGTGTGCACTACAATATATTTCTCTTAGTGCCCATCATAGTGCTTTGCTCCTAATAAATGCTCAATAAACATTAATTAAATAGAGAACTGGGCCAGAAGTAGTCGTAAGTCCTGATTTTAAATGACAGTACCAACAGTGATTAGCCAGGTACACATCAAACCTCTAAAGAGTTTCTTTATCTAAAGAATGGAGTTAACAGGCAAATGAAAAGGTACTCGACATCACTGGTCACCAGATAAATGCAAATAAAAACTATAGTGAGACATCATCTCACCCTAGTAAATTAACATGGGTTATATTCAAAAGAGGGGCAGTAACAAATGTTGGAGAGGATGTGGAGAAAAGGGAGCCCTTGTACACTGTTGTGGGAATGTAAATTAGTGCAACCACTATGGAGAACAGTTTGGAGGTTCCTGCAAACATTTAAAATACAGCTACCATATGATCCAGCAATCCCACTCCTGGGTATATACAGAAAAGAAAGGAAATCTGTATATCGAAGGGATATCTGCACTCCCATGTTTGCTGCAGCACTGTTTACAATAGCCAAGATTTTGAAGCAACCTAAATATCCATCACCAGATGAATAAATAAAGAAAATATGGTACATACACCCAATGGAGTACTATTCTGTCACAAAAAAGAATGAGATCTTGTAATTTGCAACAACTTGGATGGAACTGGAGATTATTATATTATGTTAAGTGAAATAAGCCAGGCACAGAAAGACAAGCATCACATGTTCTCACTTATTTGTGGGATCTAAAAAATCAAAATAATTGAATTCATGAATATAGAGGGTAGAAGGATGGTTACTAGGAACTGGGAAGAAGGAGTGTGGTTGGGGGGAGGGGAGGATGGTTAATAGGTACAAAAAAAAAAGTTAGAAGAATGAATAGGACCTATTAATTGATAGCACAACAGGGTGACTATAATCGATAGTAACTTCATTATTATACATTTTTTTTTTTTTTTTTTTTTTTGGGACAGAGTCTCGCCCTGTCACCCAGGCTGGAGTGCAGTGGCCGGATCTCAGCTCACTGCAAGCTCCACCTCCCAGGTTCCCGCCATTCTCCTGCCTCAGCCTCCCGAGTAGCTGGGACTACAGGTGCCGCCACCTCGCCCGGCTAGTTTTTTGTATTTTTAGTAGAGACGGGGTTTCACCGTGTTCGCCAGGATGGTCTCGATCATTATTACACATTTTAAAAGAACTAGAAGAGTGTAATTGGGTTCTTATAACAAAAAGGATAAATGCTTGGCGGATGGATACTCAATTCCCCATGACGTGATTATTATGCATTACTTGCCTGCATCAAAACATCTCATGTACCCAGTAAAATTCTGTACCCACAAAAGTTATGTACTACGTACCCACAGAAATTTAAAATTAAAAAATTAAAAAATCATGGAGTTAGTAATATGGTTATTTGGTGGATGGAAAAATTCAAAATTATACCTATACCCACATATATAAACACACTTTTATTTATATATAAAAGTATCATAAACCACAAACGACTCTATAAATATTAAATACTACCCTTTTTTTTTTTTTCTGGAGACAAGGTCTGGCTCTATTGCTCAGGTTCACTGCAACCTCTGTTTTCCAGGCTCAAGCGATCTTCTCACCTCAGGCTCCCAAGTAGCTAGGACCATAAGCATGTGCCACCACACCTGGCTAATATTTTGTATTTTTGGTAGAGACAGTTACCCAGGCTGGTTTCAAACTCCTGAGCTCAAGTGATCCGCCCACCTCGGCCTCCCAAAACGCTGGGATTACAGGTGTGATTCACTGTGCCCTGCCTTAAATATCACTTTGAATCATGTAAAATATGTTTGGATTGCAATTTTCCAATTCATCATTAAAGTTTCATGTCCATGATTTAATAAGATTACTTATTCATGGGAATGCTAACAGAAATCTGGAGTCCACCTTGCTTGTAGGTGCTCTGTTTTATCAGAGTTATCTCCAGTATAAGTGGCGTACTTCATTAGGCCTCACTAATAGGAGCACCTACTGAACACTTGCTGCATGCAAAGCACCGTGGTAAGTCCTTTACACACATTATCTCATTTAATACATACAATAATCCTTTGAATTAGGTATAAATAGTATCCTCATTTTACAAAAAAAATAAAATAAAATAAAATAAAGGAAGTTGAAGCTTAGAAAGGTTTGGTAACTTGCCATGGATACACAGATAATAAGCAGTGGCACCTAGATTCAAGCCAAATTCTTTTCTAGAAAACAATTGTGTTTGAGTTTGTCTATCTTAACATGTTATGGAAATTTCTACATTACCCAGAAACACGTTATTGTCAATATTTGCCCTGTAACTTGCTTTAAGATACGATAAATTCGATAGTATCATTACAGCTAAACCTTTTAAAATATAATACATTTCATCCTCCAGGCCAAAGTTGTAAGTGTTGTTCATGGAATTATTTCCTGAATCTGAATCTGATGTATTCTTAATTGAAAAACATTGTGCTTATACTAAAAGTAAAAAAGTAAACAGGAGGGGCCAAGATGGCTGAATAGGAACAGCTCCATCTGCACCTCCCAGTGAGACCCACGCAGAAGGCGGGTGATTTCTGCATTTCCACCTGAGGTAACCAGTTCATCTCACTGGAACTGCTGAGGCCGTGAGTCCAACCCACGGATGGTGAGCAGAAGCAGGGTGGGGTGTCCCTTCACCCAGGAAGTACAAGAAGCCGGTGACCTCCCTCCCCCAGCCAAGGGAAGCCATGAGGGACTGTGCTACCCGGCCAGGTTACTATGCTTTTCCAGTGGTTTTTGCCACCTGTAGATCAGGAGATTCCCACATGTGCCTGCACCACCAGGGCCCTGGTTTTCAATCACAAAACTAGGCGGCTGTTTGGGCAGATCCCAGGCTAGCTGCCGGAGTATTTTTTCGTACCCCAGTGGCGCATGGAACGGCAGCAAGACAGAACCATTCACTCCCCTGGAAAGGGGGCTGAAACCAGGGAGCCAAGTGATGGGGCTCAGCGGGTCCCACTCCCACAGAGCCCAGCAAGCTAAGAACCACTGGCTTGAAATTCTTGCTGCCAGCACAGCAGTTTGAAGTCAACCTGGGACAATAGAGCTTGGAGGGGAAGGCGCGTCTGCCATTACTGAGGCTCTAGGAGGTTTTCCCCTGAGAGTGCTAAGGAGGCTGGAGGTATGGGCTGGGCACAGAAAAGCGGCTGTGGCCAGACTGCTTCTCTAGATTCCTCCTCACTGGGCAGGGCATCTCTGAAGGAAAGGTAACGCCCCAGGCAGGGCCTTACAGACAAAACTCCCATCTCCCTGGGACAGAGCACCTGGAGGAAGCCGCAGCTGTGGGCGCAGCTTCAGTGGATTTAATCTTTCCTGCCTGCTGGCTCTGAAGAGAGCAGCGGATCCTGACAAGAGGAATTCTCCCAGCACAGCTCGCCAGCTCTACTAAGGGGCAGAGTGCCTCCTCAAGTGGGTCCCTGACCCCTGTGCCTCCTGACTGGGAGAAACATCCCAACAGGGGTCAACAGACACCTCATACAGGAGAGCTCAGGCTGGCTGCAGGTTGTTGCCAACAGGGGTGAACAGACACCTCATACAGGAGAGCTCCGGCTGGCTACAGGTTGTTGCCAACAGGGGTGAACAGACATCTCATACAGGAGAGCTCTGGCTGGCTGCAGGCCAGTGCCCCTCTGGGACAAAGCTTCCAGAGGACGAAGCAGACAGCAGCCTTTGCTGTTCTGCAGCCTCCACTGGTGATACCCAGGTGAACAGGGTCTGGAGAGGACCTCTAGTAAACTGCAGCAGACCTGAAGAAGAGGGGGCCTGACTGTTAGAAGAAAAACTAACAAACATCAACATCAACATAAAGGATGCCCACCCACAACATAAACCCCATCCAAAGGTCATCAGCCTCAAAGATCAAAGGTAGATAAATCCACGAAGATAAGGAAAAACCAGTGCAAAAATGCTGAAAATTCCAAAAACCAGAATGCCTCTTCTTCAAATGATCACAACTCCTCTCCAGCAAGGGCATAAAATTGAGCAGAGAATGAGATTGATAAATTGACAGAAGTAGGCTTCAGAAGGTGGATTAAAAACAAACTCCTCTGAGCTAAGGGAGCATGTTCTAACCCAATGCAAGGAAGCTAAGAACCTTGATAAAAGGTTACAAGAACTGCTAACTAGAATAACCAGTTTAAAGAAGAATATAAATGACCTGATGGAGCTGAAAAACATAGCACAAGAACTTCATGAAGCATACGTAAGTGTCAATAGCCAAACCAATCAAGCAGAAGAAAGGATATCAGAGATTGAAGATCAACTTACTAAAATAAGGCATGAAGACGAGATTAGAGAAAAGAGGAATAAAAAGGAATGAACAAAGCCTCCAAGAAATATGGGTCTATGTGAAAAGACCAAACCTATGATAGATTGGTATACCTGAAAGTGATGGGGAGAATGGAACCAAGCTGGAAAACACACTTAAGGATATTATCCAAGGAGAACTTCCTCAACCTAGCAAGACAGGGCAACATTCAAATTCAGGAAACACAGACAACACCACAAAGATACTCCTCAAGAAGAGCAACCCCAAGACACATAATTATCAGATTCGCCAAGGTTTAAATGAAGGAAAAAATGTTAAGATAGCCAGAGAGAAAGGTCAGGTTACCCACAAAGGGAAGCCCATCAGACTAACAGCAGATGTCTCGGCAGAAACCCTACAAGTCAGAAGAGAGCGGGGGCCAATATTCAATATTTTTAAAGATAAGAATTTTCATCCCAGAATTTCATATCCAGCCAAACTAAGCTTCATAAGAAAAGGAGAAATAAAATCCTTTCCAGACAAGCAAATGATGAAGGATTTTTGTCATCACCAGGCCTGCCTTACAAGAGTTCCTGAAGGAAGCACTAAATATGGAAAGAAAAACCTGGTACCAGCCACTGCAAAAACACACCAAAATATAAAGCCAATGACACTATAAAGAAACTGCATCAACTAATGTGTAAAATAACCAACTAGCATCATGATGACAGAATCACATTAACACACAATAATATTAACCTTAAATGTAAATGGGCTAAGTGCCTCAACTAAAAAACACAAACTGGCAAATTGGATAAAGAGTCAAGACCCATCAGTGTGCTGTATTCAGAAGACCCATTTCATGTGCAAGGACACTTATAGGCTCAAAATAAAGGGATGGAGGAATATTTACTAAGAAAATGGAAAGCGAAAAACGTAGGGGTTGCAATAGTCTCTGATAAAACAGACTTTAAACCAACAAAGATCAAAAAGACAAAGAAGGGCATTATGTAATGGTAAAGGGATCAATGCAACAAGAAAAGCTAACTATCCTAAATACATATGCACCCAATATGGGAGCACCCAGATTCATAAAACAAGTTCTTAGAGACCTACAAAGAGACTTAGATTTCCACACAATAATAGTGGGAGAATTTAATACCCCACTGTGAATATTAGTTCAATGAAACAGAAAATTAACAAGGGTGTGCAGGCCTTGAACTCAGCTCTGGACCCAGTGGACCTAATAGACATCTACAGAACTCTCCACCCCAAATCAACAGAATACACATTCTTCTCAGCACCACATAGCACGTATTCTAAAATCGACCACATAATTGGAAGTAAAACACTTCTTGACAAATGCAAAAGAAAAATCGTAACAGTCTCTCACACCACAGTGCAATCAAATTAGAACTCAGGATTAAGATACTCACTCAAAACTGCACAACTATGTGGAAATTGAACAGCCTGCTCCTGAATGGCTAATGGGTAAATAAGGAAATTAAGGCAGAAATAAAGAAGTTCTTTGAAACTAACAAGAACAAAGAGACAACGTACCAGAATCTCTGGGACACAGCTAAAACAATCTTAAGGGTGAAATTTATAGCACTAAATGCCAACAATAGAAAGTGGGAAAGATCTAAAATCGACATCCTAACATCACAATTAAAAGAACTAGAGAAGCAAGAGCAAACAAATTCAAAAGCTAGCAGAAGACAAGAAGTAATGAAGATCAGAGAAGAACTGAAGGAGATGGAGACACGAAAAACCCCTCAAAAAAAAAATCAACGAATCAAAGAGCCAGTTTTTTGAAAAGATGCACAAAATAGAAGGACCACATTAGCTAGACTAATAAAGAAGAAAAAAAAGAACAATAGAATTAAAATGATGAAGGGGATATCACCACTGATCCCACAGAAATACAAACTACCATCAGAGAATACTGTGAATACCTCTATGCAAATAAACTAGAAAATTTAGACGAAATGCATAAATTCCTGGACACATACACCCTTGCAAGACTAAACCAGGAAGAAGTCAAATCCCTGAATAGATTAATAACAAGTTCTGAAATTGAGGCAGTAATTAACAGCCTACCAAGCAAAAAAAGCCCAAGATCAGATGGATTCACAGCCAAATTCTACTAGAGGTACAAAGAGGAACTTATACCATTCCTTCTGAAACTACCCCAAACAACAGAAAAAGAAGGACTCCTCCCTAACTCATTTTATGAGGCCAGCATCATCCTGATACAAAAACCTTGCAGAGAAACAACAAAAAAAGAAAATTTCAGGCCAATATCACTCATGATCATCCATGCGAAAATCCTCAATAAAATACTGGCAAACCAAATCCAGCAGCACATCAAAAAACTTATCCACCACGATCAAGAATGCTTCATCCCTGGGATGAAAGGCTGGTTCAACATACACAAATCAATAAATGTAATCCATCACATAAACAGAACCAGCGACAAAAACCACTTGATTATCTCAAAAGATGCAGAAAAGGCCTTTAAGACAATTCAACATCCCTTCTTGCTAAAAACTCTTGGGCCAGCACGGTGGCTTATGCCTGTAATCCCAACACTTTGGGAGGTCAGGGTGGGTGGATCACAAGGTCAGGAGATCGAGAACATCCTGGCCAACATGGTGAAACCCCGTCTCTACTAAAAATACAAAAATTAGCTAGGCATGGTGGCACGTACCTGTAGTCCTAGCTACTCGGGAGGCTGAGGCAGGAGAATTACTTGAACCAGGGAGGCAGAGGTTGCAGTGAGCCAAGATCACACCACTGCATACCAGCCTGGTGACAGAGCAAGACTCCGTCTAAAAAAAAAAAAAACACCTCAATAAACTAGGTATTGATGGAACATATCTCAAAATAATAAGAGCTATTTATGACAAACCCACAGCCAATATCATACTGAATGGGCAAAAGTTGGAAGCATTCCCTTTAAAAACTGGCACAAGACAAGGATGCCCTCTCACCACTCCTATTCAAAATAGTACTGGAAGTTCTGGCCAGGACAATCAGGCAAGAGAAAGAAATAAAGGGTATTCAAATAGAAAGAGAGGAAGTCAAATTGTCTCTGTTTGCAGATGACATGATTGTATATTTAGAAAATCCCATCATCTCAGCCCCAAAACTCCTTAAGCTGATAAGCAACTTCAGCAAAGTATCAGGATACAAAATCAATGTGCAAAAATCACAAGCATTCCTAAACATCAATAACAGACAGAGAGCCAAATCATGAGTGAACTCCCATTCACAATTGCTACAAAAAGAATAAAATGCCTAGGAATACAACTTACAAGGGACATGAAGGACATCTTCAAGCAGAACTACAGACCACTGCTCACAGAAATAAGAGAGGACACAAACAAATGGAAAAAAATTCCATGCTCATGGATAAGAAGAATCAATACCATGAAAATGGCCATACTGCCCACAGTATAGATTCAATGCTATTCCCATCAAGCTGCAAGTGACTTTCTTCACAGAACTACAAAAAACCTATTTTAAATTTCATATGAAACCAAAAAAGAGCCCATATAGCCAGACAATCCTAAGCAAAAAGAACAAAGCAGGAGGCATCACGCTACCTTACTTCAAACTATACTATAAGGGTACAGTAACCAAAACGGCATGCTACTGGTACCAAAACAGATATAAAGACCAAGGGAACAGAATAGAGACCTCAAAAATAACACCACACATCTACAACCACCTGATCTTCGACAAACCTGACAAAAACATGCAACGGGGAAAAGATTCTCCATTTAATAAATGGTGCTGGAAAAACTGGCTAGCCATATTCAGAAAACAAAAACTGGACCTCTTCCTAACACCTATATAAAAAATTAACTCAAGATGGATTAAAAACGTAAGTGTTAAACCCAAAACCATAAAAACCTGTGGGGAAAAGAAAGCGAGATCAGCCTGTTACTGTGTCTATATAGAAAGAAGTAGACATAAGAGACTCCATTTTGTTCTGTATTTGAGATGCTGTTAATCTGTGACCCTACCCCCAACCTTGTCCTTGCAAGAGACATGTGCTGTGATGACTCAAGGTTTAACGGATTTTGGGCTGTGCAGGGTGTGCTTTGTTAAACAAGTGCCTAAAGGCAGTATGCTTGTGAAAAGTCATCACCATTCTCTTAATCTCAAGTACCCAGGGACACATACACTGCCAAAGGTCACAGGGACCTCTGCCTAGGAAAGCTAGGTATTGTCCAAGGTTTCTCCCCATGTGATAGTCTGAAATATGGCCTCGTGGGAAGGGAAAGACCTGATCATCCCCTAGTCTGATACCTGTGAAGGGTCTGTGCTGAGGAGGACTAATATGAGAGGAAAGAAGGCCTCTTGGCAGTTGAGATAGAGAAAAGCATCTGTCTCCTGCCCATCCCTGGACAATGGAATATCTCGGTGTAAAACCTGATTGTATGTTCTATTTACTAAGATGGAAGAAAACCACCTTAGGACGAAAGGTGGGACGTGCTAGCGGCAATGCTGCTCTTTATCCACTAAAAAGATTTATGGAGATGTTTGCATATGCATATCAAGGCACAGCACTTTTCCTTAAACTTATGTCACAGAGATCTTTATTCATATGTCTTACTGCTGACCTTCTCCCTACAATGATCCTATTATCCTGCCATTTCCCTTTTTCTAAGATGGTAAAGATAATGATCAATAAATGCTAAGGGAACTCAGAGACCTGTGTGGCCTGGGTCCTCTATATGCTGAGCGCGGGTCCCCTGGGCCCACTTTTTCTTTCTCTATACTTTGTCTCTGTGTCTCATTTCTTTTCTCAAGTCTCTCGTTCCACCTAATGAGAAATGCCCACAGGTGTGGAGTCGCAGGCCACCCCTTCAAAAACCCCAGAAGAAACCTAGGCAATACCATTTAGGACATAGGCATGGGCAAAGACTACAGGACTAAAACACCAAAAGCAATTGAAACAAAAGTCAAAATTGATAAATGGGATCTAATCAAACTGAAAAGCTTCAGCAAAGCAAAAGAAACTATCATCAGAGTGAACAGGCAACCTACAGAAAGGGAAAAAATTTTTGCAAGCTACTCGTATGACAAAGGTCTAATATCCAGAATCTACAAGGAACTTAAACAAATTTACAAGAAAAAAAACAAACAACCCCATCAAAAAGTGGGTGAAGGATATAAACAGACACTTCTCAAAAGAAGACATTTATGCAGCCAACAAATATATGAAAAAAGCTCATCATCCCTGGTCATTAGAGAAATGCAAATCAAAATCACAATGAGATACCATCTCACGCCAGTTAGAAGGTGATTATTAAAATGTCAGGAAACAACAGATGCTGGCAAGGCTGTGGAGAAATAGGAAAGTTTTTACACTGTTGGTGGGAATGTAAATTAGTTCAGCCATTGTGGAAGACAGTGTGGTGATTCCTCAAGGATCTAGAACCAGAAATATCATTTGACCCAGCAAATACTAGGTATATACCCAAAGGATTATAAATCATTCTACTATAAAGACACATGCACACGTATGTTTATTGAAGCATTATTTAGCATAGGAAAGACTTGGAACCAACCCTGATGCCCATCGATGATAGACTGGATAAAGAAAAGGCAGTATGTATGCACCATGGAATACTATGCAGCCATAAAAAAAGAATGAGTTCATGTCTTTCGCAGGGACATGGATGAAGATGGAAGCCATCATTCTCAGCAAACTAACACAGGAACAGAAAACCAAACACCACATGTCCTCACTCATAAGTGGGAGTTGAACAATGAGAACACACGAACACAGGAAGGGGAACACCACACACCAGGGCCTGTTGGGGGTTGGGGTCAAGAGGAGGGATAGCATTAGGACAAATACGTAATGTATTCAGGGATTAAAACCTAGATGATGGGTTGATGGGTGCAGCAAACCACCATGGCACATGTATACCTATGTAACAAACCTGCACGTTCTGTACATGTATCCCAGAATTTAAAGTAAAATTTAAAAAAAAATTAAATAGTAAAATTTATTTATAAGCCAGAGGTAAATGGCAAGATGGCTCCTAAAAAGACTTTAATCATTCAATTTGTCAACTGCCAACAAATAAATCAATTATATTTTCATTTTAATTTGTGTTACTTGCGGGTTTTTTGTCCTTCTGGCCTAGTTTTGTCTCCTCTCAGTTTTTTCCTTCTCTTTAAGAATTTCCATATAGATATATAAACATTGTATAATAATTTTATGCAGCAAAAAATTATTGAATCATAGAATATTGGAGCCAGAATGAATCTTATTTACCATCTGGTATGATTCAATCAGGTCATAGGGACAAACTGTGACCCAGACAGAAAAGGTCACACCGCAAGTTAATGTTCTTCAATCCACATAGAATTCCACAGAGAACACTGATCCCCAAGTCAAGAAAACACAGTAATATTGTTAATTGCTATAAACCAATCTTCATTCTTGCCTAAGTCCATCCATCCGGAAAAGACATGAGAATGAATTAGATGATTTCAAAGACAACTTTTACCTCAAATACAACTTTTCTTAATTTTTTCACCCCTAAAGAGATATGCAACTATTTCACACATTGACTCACATTCATATCTTTATGTCTTCTTATGTTTGAATGTTCATATCTGCCATTCTGAGTTAACTGAACAGTCAAAATTACACATTTATTGATACATACGGAATTATTGGTAGACTAGCTTTCATAACCCTCAACTTCAGACTGAAGCACATTCTGTAGAGACCATCGATATTATGTGTATCACTTTCTGGTAACAGAATTTCAATCTAACTCCATTAGACACTGTTAGTAACCAGACACAACATAATAAAAGAAAGCCGTGTTAGTTAGATTTTGTTTTATATGAATAAAAAATTCCAGCTAGCTTAAGCAAAATGGGAATACACTGGGAGAATACGGATATATCTTACACAATATTTGAATAGCAAAGCCATAGCAAGCTTCGGGAACAGCTGGAATCGGGGACTTGAGAGTCTTCAGGATTCCCGACCCCATCCCACTCCCACCTCTCTTCTCTGCTGTCTCTCAGAATGACTTCATTCTACCCTTACTATAACAGCCCTGTCTACACTTTGGAAACATAGCTGCCAACACCAATGATGTCTTACATGCTAACCTTGCAGCCAACCAAGAGATACCAACACAGTTCTTAGCTTGAAGATCAGAAATCTCAGAGAGAAGTGACTCTAACCTAGCTTGAGTTAAGTGCATCCATTCCCGAACCAAACAACTGCGGTCAGTGGTTAGGATCATGTGTCACTAATGTAATCATTCTCTTGATAAGTAAATTGATGAGGAAAGGAACTCTTAGCGGACCATCTGTAGGTTTTCACTCCATCAGTAAATTCTGGGTTCTGTGCATGTAACACTGGTATTTGCAATCAAGGGGAAAGTTATTTTCCGGGGTGTTAGAATCATTGAAAGATTATAGTGAGCTTGGGATAATGCTGAAGTGGTCAAATTGACAGCCTGGTTGGAAGTTCAACTCCAAACACATTTCTACTCATATTTTACATGCCCATATGCTATGGAGCTGTCACCAATTTAACCATTTCTATGATATATTCAGTGTATTGTAATCACTGCATTGTAGCAATACATTTTTAATTTGTAATGATTGACAGTGGTGGAAAAATTCCTAAGTACATATTTCTTATACTCCTTCACATTTTACCTAAGCGTTCTCTTACTTTTTTCAACTCATTTCCCCTACCCAACTGGAGGTAAACTAGCAACCCATGACAACAGGAGGGTATGTGCTTGTTCCTATCACCTAAACAGCCACGCTCGCCAATAATACCTAACCCTTTTCCTGAGTTGTGAGGGTTAGAGTAGCCACCAACCAACAGTTGGAATAGCGTACAGAGGAGATGAAGAGACTAACACTGGCACCAAGAATCACAACAGTATTTTTTCCCTGGAGGTAGAGTGTTGAGACAGGAGGTTGATGTCATGAGTATGTATCAGTTGTTTTGAGTTACCATAAACAAAACATGACATTGGTTTTACTTTCCTGGAAATGCAATAAATTTATTAAAGATATTTCATGTAACTTTTTATCAAAAAAGAGAGCATTATGTTGCTGAATTTTCAATAATATGTTGAGATCACTTAGATTTCTTAGTATCAGTTGTAAAAAATTAATATTTGATCTTGTGCTTTAATTAGTTAGAGACCTTTCTTTTACTTGTAAAATGACTTTTTACTGAGAAGAGCATTTTATATGTGTTCTCATTTTAAGAGAAACTATGGTGTTGGTACTGGTTGAGTTAATTAAAGCAAAATTGATGAGGTCATAGCAGGTTAATTATCACAGTTTCTAAGCATGTACAACCTCCCATGGTGAACAGTTCATAACTTTAGATAGTTTTCTATAAAAAACATTTTACTCAAATGCATGTAATTATAATAAATATAATTTCAAGGACATAAGCCAACAACACCTTGAACTGCGATTAAAATAAATATTTTAGCATGATAGGAAAGTATATCTCCCTTTTGGTTAACTAACTGAGATATAAACTCCATTTCCTTAATAATTAGATGCAGATAAGTACAGATTTACTTACATTTTGTGGTAAATGAAGATATGCAAACATTTACGAACCTTTTCCTTTGTCAATTTAAAAATCAGCTAGTAATTACCTGCTATTCTCAAAACACTTGTGTCAACAGCATATCAGGCTCTCAAGGTTCCTGCTTTAAAAAACAAAAACAAAACAATACAAAACACCTTATAGCCTCAGACTTCAATTTTCATTTTAATCAGGGCTAAATCAAAGATAGTTCAAGGTTTATATATAATATATTTCTGTAGAAATAATAATTTCTACAGAACTATACAATGACAGAAATTTTAGAGAAAATCTAGCCCAAATCCCTTAATTTTATAGACAAGAAAAGCAATGCTGAAAAAAATCCACCAAAAATAACTGAGCAAATTAGCACCAGAGTTAGACTTGAAAACTCAGGGCTTTCTTGATTTCCAGACCTCTGACTACTGATTTGCCCAAATTTCTTTTAAAGTCATGTTTCCAACTAGGCAAAATAGAGCTGAGGGGAATAGGCATCGATTATTTTCATCAGAATATAGGGAATTCATTGGTTGCTAGATTTTTTTAAAAAAACATATAAGCACTGTTCTCAAAGAGAATGTAACCAAAAGAGGAATCCAGGTAAATACATATAAAAGATAAAATACAGTAAAGTAACAGAAGAAAACAGTGGTGTACTTATGTAAAATACATATAATCCTAAGAATTACATTTATATTAGCATCACCTTCTCAAAAATGAAAGACTGTTCTTTCTTTCTTTCTCTTTCTCTCTCTCTCTCTCTTTCTTTCTCTTTTTCTTTTTTTTTTTTGAGATGGAGTTTCACTCTTGTTGCCCAGGCTGGACTGCAATCTTGGCTCACTGCAACCTCTGCCTCCTGGGTTCAAGTGATTCTCCTGCCTCAGCCTCCCCAGTAGCTGGAATTACAGGCACTGGCCACCATGCCCAGGTAATTTTTTGTATTTTTAGTACAGACGGGGTTTCACCACGTTGGCCAGGCTGGTCTGGAACTCCAGACCTCAGGTGATACACCCGCCTTGGCCTCTCAAAGTGCTGGGTTCACAGGCATGAGCCACTGTGCCCGGCTGAGTGTTTTAATAAATACAACACACAGAAAAGGACAGATATATCTGATGCAATATAGAAGGAAACAGATGTGAGATGTTGGTGGTTCTGAGGACAAGCTAGAGAAAGCAGTCTGGCTCACCATCATTTGGGAAATATTATGGTCCTATAGTGAGGGACTGTGTGGAAGAAACAACGTGACAGTGTGGCACATTTAGGATGTCTTTGAGATGTAATTTGACCTACATTTATGAAAATCACTTAAAAATTATTTTTTTAAGTGTAGCAGGAGGTAAAATTTTTGATGTCCTTACTTTTCAGGGCTTGGTCTTTTTTTTTTTCCTATGGTAAGTAACAATACTAAGTCAGACTCTGATATTTTCAAGCCTTGTTGCTTTCATGTGTCATAATTAGCACCATGGTTTGTACAGATCTGAAACTGCCTGACCTATATATATGCATGGGGCTTAGGAGAGTGGTACATGTTCCCATCAAGGGTTATATCAGGCCAGAGAGATGTATGGATATCAGCAGACACTATTGTTAAAACTAGGAAGAAAAGCAAAAAGAAAAAAAAAAGAGGAAAATTCCATAAATGTAGATGCATCTTGGCAATAAAGATTTCATCTTCAGTTAACATCAAATTCTTTGTAATGAATGGGGGATTACGACTCTTGACTATTTGTCTGCATAATGTATCCCATTTTAATATCAAACTTTAATATTTCTAATATGTCTTAGCAATAATCATTACCACAATTGATAATTAAACTACTGTCCTGGAAGCCAGTGCAAAAAGGAAATTCAAATTGCTGAGTTCACAGTGGGTGATAAAACAAATTCATGTCAGATCATACTACGTCCATTAAGAGAGTAAGACTTTCAAAAAGGCTCCTATCACACGCAATTTGGATAATTAAATAAACGATACCTATAACACTAAAAATTTAAGTCCAGAGAGTCTGGAGATGCCTAGGGCTCATGAAGAGGACCCAAGTAGAACAATGAGCAAAGGTTGAATGATACGTTGACACATTTTATCTTTCCAGTAAAGTCCCTTCTGCCTATCCCATGTCCTGATCTTGTGATGTAGTAGCAGAGTGAGGGCTCCTATTTCATATCTCCCTTGCGGATTTCTGGTTTTAACCAGATAATGAAACTTCTCAATTTTCTGCAAAACAAATTATTCTTCATTCTCTTAAGGAAGAACCCCAAAGAGCCATGGAAATAAGGAGTATTGATGACGAGCGCTCATGGACTTTATCCTCAGAGTATATTAAAAGAGATATTTGCTTAGAGGGGAGATGCATGGATGGCAAAGTTGACTGCCTTGTCTTCCCCACTTCCTCACAGGGACATTACGTTATGGCTCAGCTGAACAGCTCATCATTGCCAAGGTGTGCAATATATACCCTAATGTCTCCCTGTTCTTTCTCTGGCAACTCATTCTCTAAGACCTGTGATGAATGTCATCCACACATGAAGTCATCCCCATTGCCACTTCCACCATCTGTCACCTCCCCACTCCCACAGTCACTGTTTTGGAATTCCCACAGCACCTTTTACTTATCTTCATTGCACTTAGTTCATGGTACTTGTTTATACGTCTCAATACGACATTGGGCGGAGACGTCATTACCTCCCTGAAGATCTGTCCCAAATTAAGGACTGAGGAAACATTTGATGAGAAAGCAAATATTACATTCTCTCTGTATTTAACTTCCAGCTCACATCTGCCTCCAGAACATAGCTGTATACATTTTTATCTTTTCTTGATCCTGACACTTCCACTCTTGTCTTCTGGTCTTCCTCTCCGTCTGGAGCTTCCCTCAATTCCAGGACTTCTCTGACTCTTCAGTAACTGCCAAGTAGACAGCAACTGCTGCTCTGCTGCCCCCAAGAGGACCTTGACCAACATAGACATGGTGTGGTTGGTGATGTCATACACCTCACTGGAGAAGCATTCAGGCAGTCATACATGGACCCACCCAGGAGAACAGAAGGATGTTTGTCTCCGGAAACAGTTGTAGGCAATGGATATAATAGTAGGTTAAGCCTCGGGGTTGAAACCGTCTCTGCTCATGGAGTTAATCTCTAAGCCTCTCACACTCTGTAAAAGGTATTGAAATAAATTAATGTCCATTTGGGCTTCCTTATTATCTAGACATTTCCCTTCTGGTTAATCTTCAACATTTCAAATAATTTCTCCAAATGCTTGACCAAGAAGCATAAATGAGAAAATGCTAGATTAGTCTTTCAGTCTTCCTAAGACACTTATTTCTTTTTCCTTTCCTGTTAGCCTAGAAAACCACAATGAATTCATACAGAATTTTAATTGTTTATCCTTTCTGAAAATGTTCTCCACCAGACAATGCCTATAAAGTGCTCTCAAAGTCTCTAATGAAAGCAACTACCACACAATGCAAAAGATTTTCTATATTACTATTATAGGGATTAGGAGCTTTAAATAAATATCTTTTAATAACTGTTACAGAAGGAACAAAAACCAAGGAATAGAATAGAGAGTAGAAACATTTATACATCATCAGAAATTCACAATAAAGCCTACAGAGAAATATGTGGTATAGGTTTCTATAATATTTAAAATTCCATACCTGGGAAAAGGTTTACTCCTAAATTTGATATCTAAATTTTGAACAAATACAAGTGGCAGTCACTGAAGAAAACATATGTAGAAGAAGAACATACTCCGAAATCATAGGTAAAATCCAAGATTATGTTATGTTCAAAAGGTTTGAAGGTATGAGTACTAGGAGACATGGATGAAAATATCCACAATAGTATTATTAATAAGTACTAGGGACGAGTTAAATATCCATCAACAGCAAATAATTAAGTAAATAGTGGAGTGTTTATGCAATGGAATATCAGACAGCATTGGAAGTTAACAAACTACAGCTTCCTGAAACACCATCGATGAATCTCACAAACATAAAATTGAGTGAGAGAAACCAAACATGAAAGAATGATTCCATTTATACAAAATGTTAAAACACAGCCAAACTAAACTATATCATCTAAAAATGCAAAGGGCTACGGAAAAAAACATAAAGAAAATAAAAAGAAGAGATTTTCATAAAATTTGATGTTGTTACATTTATTAGGGGAAAAGAAGGTTGGAATTGGGAAGAAGTGCCGATGGGCTCTGAGGGTGCTGGAAAGGTTCTGTTTCTTGACCTTGGTGGTGGTTACATGGGTGTTCACGTTTACAAAACTTTGTGAAAGTGAAGCTGCATATTTACATGTGTATGTATTTTACTTAATGGCATATTTCACAATAAAGACTGTGTGAAAACACTATATAGGAACTGTTTTTTCATTATCTGCCCATAACTATATGTGCTCACTCTTGGGAGTATTATCTCACTCACTTAAAGACTATAAAGGTATAAAATAATTTTATAGTTCTCCTTTCATTATGAAATGTAAAATAGAAGAGAAAATGATATCTCAGTAATTTTCCTTACTATTCTCATTTCGCAGTCTATACTTTCTCTTATTCAACATAAATTACAGTTGGTTCTGAATGACAAATTGGTATAAAACTGAGCAAAGGTGGAAGGTTAGCAAGATGAGACGAGATGTCTTGATAAAGAAGCAACTTCTGTAATTTCTGTCAGTCCCCAAATACGGAGTTGGAAGGCTGTCACATGGCTCTTTCAAGCTCCTCTTTATAAAGAAGCGCTAGGAACCATTGTCGGGCATAGAAGAAGAAAAGGATTATCTAGTTAAATTGAAAAGGGACATGGATGCAGCTGGAAACCATCATTCTTAGCAAACTATCACAAGAACAGAAAACCAAACACCGCATGTTCTCACTCATAGGTGGGAACTGAACAATGAGATCACTTGGACTCAGGAAGGGGAACATCACACACCGGGGCCTATCATGGGGAGGGGGGAGGGGGGAGGGATTGCATTGGGAGTTATACCTGATGTAAATGACGAGTTGATGGGTGCAGTAGACCAACATGGCACAAGTATACATATGTAACAAACCTGCACGTTATGCACATGTACCCTACAACTTAAAGTATAATAATAATAAATAAATTAAAAAAAAAAAAAAGAAAAGGAAATTGAGCACCAGGCAGCCAGATCGGTACTATCTATAGTAGGAACTATGTAAATTAAAAGCTGCCTTCTTCATAGGTCTTAAAAGAGATTCAAAGGGACACTGCCCTTAGCCTAGTCCAGAGGAAAGACCTAGCATTTAAAGTGAGGAGGCTGGAATCCACGTCATTTTATTTAAGCCTCAGCCTTGTCAGTCAATTGTAAAATGGAAAATATAATCTTTGCCCTAATAATGGGATAGTCAGGACAAAGATTATAATGATAAGCGAGTGAAAAACTGTTACTTGTGACTTCATCTTATACATAACAAAACAGTAAGCATACGTGAGGGAATTGTTGAGTATTATAAGCTCTAGAAAGATAATTCACATGTGTAAGGTGGATGGTGGGTAACCAACATGCAGCTTCTTTCAACTGTTCTAACACTAACCCAGTGAATCACTGGCATTAATAGTATTGCATAATATCCCTTGAGAAGGCTGGGTTGGGACAGAAATATGATTGAAAAATGCTGCTTTACAAGTTATGACGGGGACTGAAATAGAAAGCTAATTAATAATTCATCTGAAGATTATAGCACTCATCCTACCAGAATTAGTTTAAGTAGTGATAATATCAAATGAAAGATTTGTCAAAAGAACTTAAACTCAGGTTATTTTGCCAGTTTAATCATTATTTAACATTGGGATATTTGCCAGTTTAATCTGTTAAAATAAATTCCTGAGAAGCTGAGAAGCAAAGAATATGTCTTACCTCAGTGTCCCTAAGACTGCGCAGTGTTGACACATGATGTTTATTAAACAACTGAATTAAGTAGATGGTTTTGTCTCTCTTATGACCTAAAAAAACTATTAAAAACTCTTTTAAAAAATGCAAATGCAAGCCTCCCACAACATGGCATCAGTCCTAGTTGGTTTTAATAGAAATTCCTTTAAATAATCAAGACACAGATAATTCTTAACATTTAAATCCTTAAAATTAATTTTTGATGGCCATCTTTTCAGTTAAATTCACAAAGCCTGCCTTACCTTGATACTAATTTTTTTTTTCTTTGAGACAGGGTCTCACTCTGTCACCCAGGCTGGAGTGCAGTGGCACAATCACAGATTGCTGCAGCCTCGACCTCCTGGGCTGAAGTGATCCTCCACCTCAGCCTCCCCAGTAGCTGGGACTACAGGCACACACCACCATGCCCGGTTAATTTTTGTATTTTTTTGTAGAGATGGGGTTTCACCATGATGCCCAGGCTGATCTCAGATTTCTGGACTCAAGAGAGTCATACCCCTTGGTCTCCCAAAGTGCTGGGATTACAGGCATGAGCCACCACTCCCAGTCTATACTAAATTTTTTCTATAGCTGTTTAACTATTGAGAAAATATATAATGGAATAAGAGTGGAAATCACATTTGTAGTAATGGGAATCGTGAAGAAAACTAGAACATCTACTGATATATTGACACGAAATGAATTCATGTTTCTGAAAGGGACCTCGAGGGTATAAAAATATCAATTAATCAATTTAACAAAATACCTCAAAAATATCTGGACTAGCTAAAATAAAAAAATCTCAGTACATGAAAAGACAAGATGTGAGTGAAGATGGGGAAGTGAAATGATCTTTGCTCACTTCTTTTAGTGATTAATTGAAAGCAACGATTGAAGTGAAAAAAAAAAACTTATTTCTCTGAGACAAAACTAGGAAACACCCCTGCCTCTAAGTCACACATATTTGAAGAAGAGCTGTCAAGAGTGGTGAAAATTGGACCAGGGGAAGGTGAGTGGGGAGGGGCCATACCCACTACAGATCTCAAGTAGCAGCAGCTGGCTTTAGTGGCCTCCCAAATATTAGGCACGTTAAGAAGGGCAAAGCAATGACCTTTAGTTTGGAGATGAGGAAGCAGCACCTGGGAGCCTCAATGAACTGCTTTTAACACCACAGCGAAGCCAAAGAATTGAGGACAAATGAGGAAAGGAGCAAGAGAAAGCAAGCTTCTGAGATGCCATATCTGCTACCATGTGGAAGGGTGGGAGAAAATCTGTGATGGCCAAAATGCTCTGCGGTTGCTAATTTTTCTTAGTCAACGTGAATAGGACTTAACCCCTTACAGTCACAAATGCTGCTTTGTGTGGGATTTCAATCTGAGGCAGAGAGAATTCCTGGCCCTTCCACACTCTCCTGTTGCAAATAACTAGCCCAGGAAGAATTCACTTCATTGCAAAACCAGGAGCACATGCCATGGGTCAGCACAGAATGAGGTAGTTTTTAATTTTACCAAAACTTTCTGAGAAAAAAACACCTCCATTAGTACAGGGGGGGACATACATGAACAACATCTTCAACAATATTATCCTAAAAACCATTTGTTATCAAGCCATCAACAGCAGCAGGACCTGCATGAAATAACTGTTGAATAGTGGAAGTTCACTACTGTACCCTAAAAGCTATTGAAACTAAAAAATATCAATGAATGCTCATCCACAAGAAGAGAAAACACCATTCTGATTGAAAACCAGTATGGGTTGTCCTGGAAAATATTTGTTAAACAAAGACCCTCACAGAGTGAGAAGTGTAAATACGAATAGATCAAAAAGTGCTGCAGTAAGTCAGGGCCTTTGAAAATTACATAATCACTAAGTATTCTCTTCCAGAAGGATAAAGTCCTATTTTGGGGGGGGGCGGGGGGGGAAATACTGGAAACAAAAATCAAACTGAGCAGAGCAGAGGGCCACTGATGGCAAAGAAGAGCGAGAAGCCTCCATAGTTAGGGGAGGGAAGTCTTTGAGGAGGTGGATTCAAGGAAGTACTCTAACAGCAAAACAAAGTCTAAAGCAGAGAGCACCAACCAAGGCCCAAACAGGTTGAGGCTGGCGCACACAAAGCTAGAGGCAGGAAATGTTACTGAGTCTAACTTGGCCACACAGAGAGGCCATATTTTAAGTTTTCAAGGTGATAACAGAGAAGAGCGTTATTGAGCTCTGAAGCTGGGAAAGAAACCCTACTTCCTTTCTTCCACCCAATAGGAAACTCCTTTGTATAGCCCAGAAAAATTCACCTTATTTAAACATGAGAAACAAAAAGTGAATTCAATTGAACCCCTTAAATACAAGTTACAAGAAAACTATTAAAATAAGCCCTGTCATATCTGACTGCGACACAGAAAAACGTGGTCATGAAGCACTTGAAAATGAACTATAACCCATGAAGAAAATGACTGAACCTTTGAAGATATAGCACAGATCAGAGATAGAAAATCTCAGAAGTGAAAAGACAGAAATTATATATCTAGGAAGAAATGAAACAAGAACTCAGAGATCTCTGAAAATAATTAAGAAAGAAAAAACGTCCCTCTCCTCAAACGATTCAGTCCAAAAATTATTAGACAAGGCCAAGTGTAGTAGGTATTTATGTGAATGATGCATGTTTGTTGGGGAGTTGAGGGAGTGGGCATTTACCCTGGAGAAGGTCCATTACCAGGTAAGGAGAGTATCAAGAGGGAGGGCAGCAGCCCAGTGACCATGTCAGAGATCAAGTAGGATGAGAGGGATCCACACTGCGGGTTGGGTGGCAAAGACGTGACAGAAGGAGTAGGAGATTAGTTACACACAGAGAGATTGATCAAATACAATATATCAAGGCCAGTTTTCTCAGAAAATAAACATACACCATGAAAACTGAAATGAAAATGAAGGAAACTAAAATGAACCCTTCAAAAGTAGATTACATTTGGGGTATTGGTGTGACCTCATTATTTTCAAATTATAAATGGATATAGAAATAAATACTGGGGTGTGTGTGTGTGTGTGTGTGTGTGCACTGTAGTTCTCTCCACTAAAGGACCTGAGAGAAGTAACACACTAATGGCAATTAGCATACCTAGCACCTGTTTTTAGTTTCTATACACCATTCTCTACCAAAAATAAAATTAAAATAAATGAATGATTGGAGGAATGAATGATTGCAGACCTGGGCCAAGGCAAGGAAAATACCAAAGAAGATAAGCACAACATCTTGTTGTGCATGAAAATAAGGAAGTGCTCAAAGAGTGATGGGGATCAATTCAAGACGACATAGAAGCCATCTTTAAGAAACTCCCACTGGACAAATCTGGGACAATTTGATTATCGAAATAAACTATAATAATAATGGATTATAAACTTTTAAATTAAAAACTACGTAAGTCTATCCTAATTTAAATAAGTGGATTAAGTAATAATATGATGAAGAGCAGGATATTTATGGTTTGAAAGTACCTCCTTACAAAACACTGCAAAAATAAAAAAATAAAAAATAAGCTTCACAATGGAGAAACAGGCAGACAACTTCTTAACTGAGTGGAAAAAAAATGTAAATAATGTACCACAGGATGGAATGCATTAAAAACTCAGCATCTAGTTGATGTTTTTACTGCCAATGATGTAAAAACTAATCCTAAACATGTAGGAAAAACCAACAAGTCTAAATTGAGAGAGAGTCTAAAAAATAACTAGCTGGTAATCTTCAGAAGTATCAAGGTCCTAAGTTTAAGGAAAGACTGAGAAAAGGTGCTAGATAGCAGACTGAAAAAATGTGACAACTAAACGCAATGTGAGAATCTGAACTGGATCTTTTTGCTATACAAGACAGTATTAGAAAAACTGGCCAAATTTGAATGGAGTCTGAGCATTAGATAATAACAACAGACCCACGTCAATTCTTTAATTTCGACAGCTGTACTGTGGTTATGCAGGAAATTTTCCTTGTTAATGGGAAATAATTATTCAGTGGTGATGGGATATTGTATTTACTATGTACTTGATATGGGCTGCCTCTGTGTCCCCACCCAAATCTCATCTTGAATTATAATCTGAATTGTAATCCCCACGTGTTGGGAGAGGGATTTCATGGGAGGTGATTAGATCATAGATCATGGGGGCAGTTCCTGCCCCGCATGCTGTTCTTGTGATAATGAGTGAGTCTCAAGAGATCTGATGATTTTATAAGCGTCATGCATTTCCCCTGATGGCACTTGTCTCTCCTGCCGCCATGTGAAGAAGGATGTGTTTGCTTCCCCATCTGCCATGATTGTAAGTTTTCTGAGGCCTCCCCAATCATGCAGAACTGTGAGTCAATTAAACCTCTTTCCTTTATAAATTATCCAGTCTTGGGTGGTTTTTTATAACAGCATGAGAACAGTCTAATACAATACTCTTAAAATATTCAGAAAAATAAAAGTCTTTGCATTGTACTTGCAAACGTACTATGAGTTGGACATTTCTTTTTCTAAAAAATAAAAGAGTAAATTAGAAGTAAGATAAAAATAGACAAAGAAATCTCAATAAGAAAATGATTTTAAATGGCAAGAAATAAAAATAAAATAAATAAAACACAAAATAGGAAAAAGAAAAAACAATTTTAAGACAATGAGAGAAATAAAAGACAGGCAAAGGATATAGGATATGAGTATTAGTAGATTTCCAGAAGGAAAAAGTCAAACAATGCTGTAAAACAAATATTTAAAAACTATAACTCAAGAAAGATTTCTCAAGTTTAAAAAAAGTCTTATATAAACTGAAATGAAACTCTAGGTAACTAGTAAATACTTCCCAGAATGGTCAACCTGTAAACATAGTTTAATATGGAATTTTAAGGCTAAGAAAGAGGGATCTCAACAGAGGACAAAATGAAGCCAGAAGCAAAATCAACAGTCACTTTTTTTTTTTTTTTTTTTTTGAGATAGAGTTTCACTCTGTCGCCCAGGCTGGAGTGCAATCCACGATCTCAGCTCACTGCAACCCCCACCTCCCAGGTTCACGTGATTCTCCTGCCTCAGCCTCCAGAGTAGCTGGGATTACAGGCGCCTGCCACCACAGCCAGCTAATTTTTTGTATTTTTAGAAGAGAAGGGGTTTCACCTTGTTGGCCAGGCTGGTCTTGAACTCCTGACCTTGGGTGATCCACCCGCCTTGACCTCACAAAGTGCTGGGATTACAGGCGTGAGCCACCACGCCCGGCCATCAACAGTCACTTTTAAAACAAGACAAATAATTGTAAGTGTTTTTCCTTGGCTCTTGCTGAGCTCACAGGTATTATTAATATTGCTCAGTGATGTTTATTTGAGGAATCAATGCAGAGTTGGATGTGACTAAAGAATTGGCCTCTAGTAGTGTATGTGGAACAATTATGGGTGAGAATATTTTCAAAGACATTGAGAAAAACACTAATTCTGTACAATCTGAAGCGGAATCTGCAAAACTGTGTGACAACTAATAATGATAAAAGTATGGGTGGAGCAGAACAAAATTTTAGTTGGATAAATTTACCAAAATTTATGAAGATGTACTGCTTAATCCTACTGTTGTTCATTGTACTATTCATCAACAAGTACTTCGGGCACCAATTTGATTATGTGTTATGAACCAGTCACATCAACAGTCAACTTCATATGCTCTTGTATGCTTAACTGTTGGCAGTTCTGAATATTTTTGTTGATAAATAGGAGTGGAATATTCTTAATTGCCCAACCACACAGAAGGTCAATAACATAACAATGGCAAACATTTTTTGTGTGTGTGACATTTTGGGACACTGGCTGAGACAGAAATTTATCGGGATGAAAAGAATTTCCCTTAGTGACTATTAATAAACCTTGACTGGCTTTGGAAATTCGTGGTTGCTAACGACTTGATAATGTTTCTTTATGAATTCAACCAAAAATAACAAGGTAGAACAGTGTTCACACGTGAAACTTATTTAATAATGAAGTCATTTCAATGACAACTAACTTTTGAATCTCAAATACTGTCAAGCTGCTTTATATATTTCCCAGGCGGACAAAAGTTAAGATCAGAAGTGAGGTTCCATCTCCACTCCAATCTGCTGTAGCTATGTTTCCCGAGTTCAATCTACAGTTCAAGAACCATTTTCAGACCTCAATGAATGAAATAATATGATTACTTCTATTTCTTGTCCTTCTTTCCCATGCGTAGTCTTTCCATGTCTTATTCTCGATTTTTTCCTTCATTCTGTAACACTTTTCCAATTGTCTGCATGGTTTTAAGCTACTATCCTTCAAAATCTTCCCTAAATATTCCAGCCCGAGATTTCACCCTAGACTAAATGTCTATGACAACTATTATCTGGTCTTTCATTTAACCCTTTCAGTATATTCATTTTGCTACTCATTATACTTCTACCTACACAATCAATATCTTCCTGTATACACTGTCAGTTCCTTAAGAAAAAAGCTACATCTTGAAGAGTGTAACCAGAATCATTGGAAATGCTGGTTGATGAGCTGGTTGAGCAAGCACTTCAATAGTTACAAACATAAAAGCGATGAATGAAGAACTCTGGAAAGCCTCATCAGCACTTCATCTCTTAAAAATGTAATACAACCAACACTAGATGGGCATTGTTACTTTTAGCTAGTCATAATTGTCTGTATCCCCAAGGAAATAACAGGTAAGGTAAAATGTGTCTATACCCCTAAAAAAATAATAAGTAAGGTACAATTATTTACTACAGTGGTTCTTAACCAGAGGCAGTTTTGCTCCCCAGAGAACAACTGGCAATGTCTGGAGATATGTTTGTTTGTCAAAACTAGAGGTGCAGGATTCTACTGGCATGTAGTGAGTGAGGCGAGAGATGCTGCAAAGGGGTCCTGTAATACTCAGGGGAGCCTCCCATAACAAGGAATTATCTGGCCCCAAAATGTCAACAGTATCAAACTTGAGAAACCTTAATTTACTGTGCCAATGTGGGCTGAATATGTGAAAATAGATTTCAATATTTGTTTTCGACTTTTAAATTATGGCATTTTTACATAACTGCTAGTTTCTATATCTGAGCATCTAGGGTAGATGTTCTCTTCCATATTCATCCGCATTTCACTAGACTGAAAACTCCAGAAAGCTGGAAAGTGGGTTTTGTTTGTTTGTTTTGTTTTTCAAGGTTTGTCGAGCCTCAGTGCTCAATAAATATTGTTGAGTGAATAATTAAGAATTGAAGTGTTTTCCACTCATCCTTCACTCCCCAACACATCAGCATTTGCTTTCCAGAACTACTGACCCTTAGAAAGCTAGAAAGGCCTTTAGAGATAATCTCATCTCATGATTTTTAATACTTAAAACAGTGACATCTTTTTTTTTTTTTTTTTTTTCCAAATAACTTCCTAGAGGAAATTCTAGTTCAGAAAGCAAATAATCCTAGCGCTGCCCCCATTGAGTGAAAGGTGAGGGATCTGGAGCCCAACCACCAGCACATTGTGGTGTCCCCTAAAGTGTGCATTCAAAATCTAACACACTCACATAGTCCTTGGGAAAACTGAAGTAGAGAGAAAAAGAAACCGGAATCAAGTCACATGGCCAGTAGTGGTAGATGGGTCACCAGCCGAAGCTGCTCTAATCATACCCGGAAACACAGGTGCGGAACAGAAGCTCTTATTTGTTTTAAACTAACCTAATACCACACTATGCTTTCATATAAATATGTGTGTGTATGTGTATTTGGAACCCCTATTTTCTAGAGCTGATTTCTCCCTTCATGTTCAGTCCCATTTCACTAGAATAAAGCTCCACAAGTGCCTACCCACCATAGGAAATTCAAGACTTGAGCAAAGTCTGTGTAGATCAACAAGCTATAGAGACATTTCTTTATAAATAATTCTTTCTAGTGAGGCAGGTTCTTCTATGAGACCAAATTAGGCAGAAGAAATTTAGAAAAGTCCTTCAACATCCACTTGGCCTTCCATGTATGTAAATTATTCTTAATGGAGGTAGGGGGAGGGTTATTGCATCATGATGTTTTGGAATTAGGAGAGTGTGTAGCTTGAAAAAGCACAGTCTCTAAATTTATTTTAAAATCCCCTAATACCTACAATTTTTACAGTACAAACCTCAGAAAGCTTGTCAAAATATTTTTGGCTGTCTAGCGGGAGTACTTAGAAGATAGTGGTTCTCTTAACAAGTCATAGGAAAGTGAAAAAGGAGAGTCCAAAAGAATTAAGGATAGGCTGAAGCATGAGGTTTCTGTGTTGATCAAAAGACTCCAGTATATCTAAAAACAGAAATTTGAAAAGAGAAATTAATGTAGAAACTTGGGTGGGGTCTCTTCATCCACTTAACAGTCGATACAATTGTCACTAAGAACAATATAAGGAGACTGGGTCTGGGCATAGAACTACGTGAAACAGGCAGGTGATGCCAAAATTCAGACACCTTCTAGGCCAGGACCTTCACTGTTAAGGAAGCCATTCTTAGACTGTGACTTTGTTATTTATTCTCTTATATTTTGTTAGTTTCTTTTCCACACCATTAGCATAGAAAAACACAAGATGACTGCAAGGTCAATATGACAGCAAGGAAGATTCCGCTGGCTGGAGTCGTGCCGTGATCTTGTCAGAGTCACAGGATTAAGATGGGAGACGCTGTCCCCAAAGGTCTCTACCACACAGAGAACACATGGTAGGTAGCGATCAAATTGAAGCAGGTTATATACCCAACCTAGACTTACCTTCTTGTCACGCAAACCCCCAAATGGCTTACTTTTAGGATTCTCATATAAAAGAGCTGAACAAAACTGATGTGTGAATTAGTGAAGGTCAATGCTTGAACTATATTTAAGGACCTGAGAGCCAAAAATAGTTTCTGTTTTCCAGTAAAATCCTTTTGTAAGCAACAGCTTTATAAAATGTCACAATCACAGCTGTGCAGAGGGTACAGAGAGATCCGTGACTATGACCATGAGACTGGCCTTGGAGAGGTCTCAGAACAATGATACCGCCCTGATGTAAAGGACGAGACAAGCAGAAGCACCGTCCTCTCATTTATTCCAACCTATCTGAGCACTCCCTGCCACTTCTGTCCATCTCAGTTTATCTACAGCCCCAGCCAGGATCTGCAAATCCCATTTAACCGTCACAGTTTATCATTGCTTAATCTTTGTGGGTAGCTGTTGTCTTGGTGTTTGTTCTTTTACAGCTAACAGCTCTTCATGAAGGCTCTAAAGACAGGCCACACATCTCATCCTCAATTTACAAATGATGAGAACAAACAAGACCCAGAGAAGGGAAAGCTTTGCCTGAAGTGTCACAGCTAATGTCAGAACCGTCTGCATCCAGGTGGTCCAGCCCCTTGTCTAAACACTCACTACTGGTTCACAGGTTGCCTCAGCCTGCTCTTTCCTCCCCAGTACAGAACATTCTTCTGTCAACAGGTTCCTCTTCAGAGGACAGTCATTTGGTAAATTTCAACAATCATTATAGAAAGTACCTGCCCATCACCACAAAAGATCAGATGAGTCTGACTTTATTTTTAATCATTATTATCTTGTGAGATGGGAAGTTTCTCTAGATGTATTAATTCCCATAAATGAAGAGTTTGGCTCATGATAGCAGATACTTGCTTTGGTCCTCCAAGCATAGGCCGTGTTGAGACTGGAAGGAACAAGGATCAGAAACAAGCTTCTGTTTATCTCAGGGTAGCTTCAACTATCATAACCAAGGAATGCTGTCTTGCCTCTTGGGTCAATCACCTAGGACATCATTCAAACCACACCTCAATCTTCAGTTTGGCGATAGTCTGTAAAAACTAGTTTGAGATTCCAATTTCTATTAAAAAGTATTAATGTAAGTTATAGATTTATAAAATGCAAGCAGTAAGATTTTTGTAGGGGGTTTAGTCTACCAAAGTCTACACATGCTTGGAATTTTTAAAAGGTATCATATCCAAAAAATATTCAAAATCTCCCTCTAAATTACAGAAATACTGTTTTAAAAACACAAGTGGTCTATTTACATGTATTTCATTTTTACATCAAGGCCAGCTGAAAGATCCATTAAAGTTGTCATACCTTTCATTTGTAACTAATTCGTAAATACCTCTCTCCCGGTATCTTTAAAAAGAGTAGTATTTTGGTCATAGTAACAGTTCTACTGCCTACTCCTGAGCTCAGAAACTAAAATGATAGAGACATTTGGTCCATTTCCTTGCCCTAAACAGAAAATTTTCCATAAATGGTCATTTATCTTCTCTTAGTATTCTCTAAATGATCCATCTATTCTGCTGATGAAAAGTTCTGGAAATACTCAGGGTTCTGTCATCAGAACACAGTCCAAGGTTTACCTGTTACCTGAATGCAGGGCCCCCTATGCAGGTACATAACAGAATTGTTCCTAAACAATAAAAATAGATTCTAATACCAGAGGCAGGATAACACAGAAGAAAGTTCCTAATTTTTGAAACAGACAAACAAATGGGTTCAAACACTGACTCCGCCCTACCACTTAATCACCTACGTGACGTTGAACGGGTTACCGAATTCCTGAGTCTTGAAGTTTAGACTTATGGTGTTTAGAGTTGCTGTGATACTTACATAGGCTCATGAATATAAAGCATCTAACAAGAACTGCACATGCAGGTGTTCAGTGTTTCCTGTGCCCCACTGTAGGTGTTGGTGCAACTTCGTAAGATTTTTTAAACTAAGATCCTGTCAAAATGAATATTCCAAGTGTGTAGATAGATGTATAGATCTAAACTTGAGGTTAATTTGGAAACTGAGGCAATTTTAGTAAAAGCTAGAACAGCTACCCCAATCCCCATTTTATGGATAAGGATATAAAATCAAAGAAACAAAATTTCAACTACATCCAAAGTTAGCCCCTTTTATCTTCTGTGACTAATGGCGAGGCAGAAAATGGCAAGTGAAAAATACATCAATGCACCCTCACCAAGGTCACATTAGGAGTCCATTCATCTAGAAAAGAGAAGGAGAGTGGTCCAGAGGGCAAACATTCTCATCTTAGCTGCCGTACCAAATTACGGCTACGTATGTCTTTAGACATCTTTGAACAACCGTGTATTTACATGATGGTTAACATTAGACTTTTCTGAGATTTCTTGCATATTCTTAACCACACAAACCCAGTCACACGGTCTCTCTGATGATCGCTGAATGCCGAGACCCAACTGTGGAGAAAAACTGTCAATTCAAACTCAGAAAAATAGTCACATTAAATCAATACAAAATTTCAGTGTGATATAGGAAATGGTTTATGAAACATGCTGCTTTCGAACTCATTGCTAATAGAATAGCACTGGAAATGGGCATACAGAAACATGATTATTGTAAATTATTAGCTTCAGTCCTAAAAAATAATTTTTCCAGATAATTAACATAAGGTAGAATTTTAGATATGTAAGTAATTCTCCATTGGTGATTATTTATTCTAAAGTGTTTAGATTATACATTATCTGTTTAACTGTTGAAGAAATTACAGCATAAGAGCTGCTTTTTTTTTTTTGAGACGGAGTCTCACTCTTGTCACCCAGGCTAGAGTGCAGTGGCGTGATCTCAGCTCACTGAAACCTCCGCCTCCTGGGTTCAAGCTATTCTCCTGCCTCAGCCTTCTGAGTAGACAGGATTCCAGGCACCTGCCACCACACCCAGCTAATTTCTGTACTTTTTACAGAAATCAAACATGTACGGGGTTTCGCCATGTTGGTCAGGCTGGTCTTGAACTCCTGACCGCAGGTAATCCACCCGCCTTGGCCTCCCAAAGTGCTGGGATTACAGGTGTGAGCCACTATGCCTGGCCAAGAGGTGCATTTTTAAAATTAACTGTTTTCCTCAAAGAGGGGCATTGATTACATCCCTGTAATAATCTAAAAAATACATTTGTATTTACCTGACATTAATAAAGAAACAGCAACAGAGATTGATCCCTATTCTTCCTTTAATATAAGTAGTAGCTAGTGCTGCATTGAATGACAGAAAGGGTTATCCTCTAGGCAAGACTATGAGAGAGTGAAGAAAGTGTTTCCCAGATGCTTACCTGAGACAGTCAGACAAACAGCCCCTCAGTGACTCAGGGAAAGAGGTTCTGCAGAGAGCTTACCCGGATGGAACTTGAGGCACCTGCACCTTCTCTAAAGACCACTGCTGAGCTTTGAAGACACAGGAAGCCCCCCAGGCCCTGGGAGACCAGCACCGCTGCTCAACACGCCTCCTTTTCCTTCCCAGCATTACCAGCAAAGGCTGAACTCCAACTAAGAAAATTCCTCTTGGTGAGGCAGTGATCCGATTCCAAACCACCAACGTTTAGTTATGACTGGGGGCTTAATTCTTCAAGGAAGTGCATCATAAAAGTCACCCCAAAGAAACCTCCCATTGGTGACATAAAAACGTGTGTGTGTGCTCACACTCATGTATGTGCGTGTGTGCCTACGGTACACAAGTGACTAGGGGCTCTTACCCTCCTTTCCACTTTTCCCACCTCTCCACACAGAAGTAAGATTAGCCACATATACCTGCTCTTGTTTTCTCTGAAATAATTCTGTAATTTCAGAAATATTTTTAAAATGTCTGGTCCTGGCTCTACCCACTTCTAAGCCAACCTTTACTGGCATCTTTGGATCTTCCATTTCAGAAGAGAAAGCCAGAGGACAGAGAATAACCTACTCTCAAAATAGGTGAAACAAGGCCTCATTGGAGAATTGAAGGCCTGTTGAGTAATAGCTTCTAAATCCCCCCTGATCAAAAAGTCAGCCATGTATAATGTTAAAATTATGACTCCAGCCTTAAGGCACTGTATTCTGTGCTTGAAACAGAAGTGATTTTAACCAATCTTCTGAACTTCAGAAGGACAGACTGGTTAGTAACTCAATGGTTTGCTTAAATTTCAGATAAGAAAAGGTATTGGACTACATCCCATTTCTACCCCTCTCAACATCTGAGCCAAAAGTCCTACGTTATGGTACCAATAGGAAATTCCAGGAATTGTTTAAAGGATTTCCCAGAGGTCTTTGGACCTTTTTTGGTAAGTTTAACCAAGAATTTGTACAGTGATCTTCACTAGGACTAGAAGTGGCAAAAACAAAACAAAAAACAAAACAAAACAAAACCAGGGTCAAGAGGATCTTTGAAACCAGCTTTGTGTTTTTTTGGCCTGTAATGGAATTTTGTCTGAAAACACGGCACTTAAAATATTGCAAATATTGCTAAGTGTATGTGAGACACCAGTTCAGAGAATAGTTATGGTAGTTTATAGTTTAAAGGAACAGTTGCTGTAATATGCTTGCTACTTTGATGGTTTATAACTATTTTAATCTACAAAGTGTAATGTAATGGTCAAAGCATGATACATTTTTAACAGGCGTTAGCAGAAGCATAGTTATTATAGAGGCTTTTTTAATTAACCAAATCGGATAGCATAAACTAGCTCCTAGATAAAATACATGGTAACCCTGATACCTATCCCAAGAAGGAAAAGAGGCACACGACAAGTGCAATAGTTTAAACATACTGAAGTAGTTCGGTATACCAGTTTAAATATTTTGATGAGCCAACTTCAAACTGGCTAAAGTAATTTAGGTGTTGACTCATTTCACTAGGAAGTCTAGAGGAGGAGAGATCTAAGACTTGGAGGGTATGGTGGGTCATGTTTTAATTCCCAGCTCCCATAACGCCATCCAATGTCAGCATCATCCTAAAGCTAGCTCTAGTCAGGATTGCCTGATACAAGATCAGAAAACCAAACGCCGCACGTTCTCACTCTTCAGTGGAAGTTGAACAATGAGAACACATGGACACAGGGAGGGGAACATCACACACCTGGGCCTGGCGGGGGGTAGGGGGCTGGGGGAGGGATAACGTTAGTGACGGGTTGATGGGTGCAGCAAACCACCCAGGACGTGTGTGTACCTATGTAACAAAACTGCACGTTCTGCGCATGTAACCCAGAACTTAAAGTATATGAAAAATAAATAAATACATAAATAAATAAAGATTGCATGATCGTTGTCAGTAGCAAAAGAATCCAAATGCTTTCGGTATCGGGGAGAGTGTATGTTTCTGTCCCGGCATTCCAACTTGGAACGCTGAGCATGGCCCTGACTGGAGCGGCTTACATCCTGTGTCCCTTGCTCATGTTGTGGCCAGGGAGATGCTTTGTGCAGATCGGCTTTTCCAATTATGATGCGTTTCCAGTGCTGGGGATGAAATCATTTCCTGAGAAGGACAAGGATCATGTGGAGGATTGACACTAGTAGTCAAACTGGAGAACGAGGAAGACTGAATGTTGGATTTCACTAGATGGACAACTGGTCTGAAAGGCACTAGCAAGCCCATGGCTGTATTTATTGAAAACTGCTGTTAGTATAATACTAATGAGAAAATATACTAATATATAAATATACTAATATAATACTAATAAGAAAATAATTCCCAGATTACAAACGAACAACAACAACAAAATTTCAAGGCCAGTATGTTTCCTTTTTTATTATTATTTTTGTGTTTGACTTAGATGGTTGAATGTTTTCATTTTCATTTATAAGCATTACATTAATTTCCATGCAAAAACCCAAGATCGCATATGTCTGATTTCAATTGGCCGAAATCCAACCCATGAGTTTGGACATTCAAGACCAAAATGAACACGCTGCTTGACCTTTCCATGAGTAGACATCATGGGTGTCCTTTGAAAGATCAGCAGGCCTCCTGACCTCTTAAACACCAGTTTGCCATGAGTCCATACGAAAACAGGGAGCCAATGCCTTACAGCACCGAAATCAGGCAAGTAACTTCATTCATGAAGACAGGACACCTCTAGACCAAGGATTGCACCCACAGATATTTCCTGGTTCCTGCTCTATAGCGACACCTGCTTTTGAACAAACGTGGTACCTTCTATTTGGGGATTATAAGTTCTTCCCGCCAGTTTTCCTCAAAACTCTCAGGAAGAGTTAGAGACTTTACCAAAAAAGCTTACCTCGACGACCCCAAAAGGAATAAATACAAAGGCACCTACTTTATCCAGTATGTATCTTCCCCAGCGTTAGATGGAGTCAACATGTATACAGCTTTAAAAACTTCTCTCAGTAAGACAGGAATCAGGAATATCAAAGAGGGTAAAACAGGACCCCACTATTGAAGGAGAACGAGGCAAATGCAAAGAAGCATTCCACTGATCGAGAGAAATGGGCAAAATGAAAAAATGATAGAATTTCAAGAGTGGTTGTTAATTTATACTGAAACACACTTTGCAGTTCTGACGATGGCAAAGATTAGTGCAAATAATAATTATAATGGTATGTTCTTTAACAGGATTTAAATAAGGCTTCAAATAATTACATATGCTAAAACTAACATTTGGAAACCGTAATTCTGTTTGGAAAACTCAAACACACCCTTCCAACCACCCAGTGTTCTCTGATTTGAGGACAATTACATTCAATGAAGTTGCTCCAAAACACAATTTGTAGTATTATCACTTTCAAAGTTTACATTGTTTGGTGGAAAAGGGGGAAGCTACTCTGGTCACTGGTCAAAATAAATAAATCCAGCTAACACGCCAGGTAGTTCCCAGGTTCATATGATTCTCAAATATCAGTAGTGGTGAAAGCTCGCAAAAGACAAAAGCAAAATAATAAAAATAATACAATAGAATCATTAAGCATCAGAGATTTGTTTCCTCATACCCATGAACAAATCTGCACCAAGCATGAAACAGAAAACAGCAAGAGGACTCATGGGCATTTTCATCTATGGCTCAAGATCTCCTTAAAAAGAAAAAAAACTCCAACAAACTAAAGAGCATGACAATAACTACAAAAAGTAAACAATGAAATCAGAAGCAGAATATGAAATAGTAATACACTGTTTCAGAGCCTGCACCATCCTGCAGAACCAGGAAACTTAAAATTTGTTCTTAACAAATCCAATCTAGGCTGGATATGTAAAAAACAGAAAGATAGCATCATAAACCAACACGACACATTATCAGAGTTTAAGAACCAGGAAAAAAAAAAAAAAAGTCAGCTAACACTCAGAAAAATTTGTCATCAATTCTGAAATGGGGCCTTGTGACATCGTCAGGATTGATAAAGACAGAGATGGACTTTCCCGGGTTCTCAGTCACTAGCTGCTGCAGTTTTTTTGCCAAACGGTCATCAGGCTGGTTGGGGTCCCCTCCGTCGGACTGTGGGGAGGGGATGCTGGTGGTGCTACCTCGCCTCTGGAGCTCCAGTGTCAGCCGGTTGGCTGCCTTGACATGCTCAATGGCAGTGCGCAAGTGCTCTGCCGGGTCTGAGCGCACAGAGGACAGCTTCCGGGCGTGAAGCATGACTGTCTCCTCAGACAGGTGTTCCAGCATGTTGCACTGAGGGATGAAATAATTGGGGCACATCTTGTTGACCAGACAGTGTTGCAGGTCATCGATGAGGCCCAGCAAAAAGTGGGCTGCATAGTCTTCTTGCGCCAAGTAGTTGGCAGGAAGTCTGTCGCAGGCCCAGAGCATCATGCTCCGCAGGTGATAGGGGCTAATAGCCTTGGGCCGGGACAGCAGTTTAATGATGATGGCTTTGCAGGCCTGATAGGCCTGCATGAGGCTGCTGGAGATGCACTTCTTCAACTGCACCTCGCTCCTGGCAAAGGACAGCCGCCATTCATTGTCCTTCTTACCCTTGTAGGAGCAAGCAGGCACCAAGTAAAACCCACTGATGACCTCTTCCTCAGTAATCTTCCCATCCCAAAAGTGGTTCTCCATGAGCCAGCTCTGGGCCACCGCAGGCCAACCTTTGAAAGATACCACAGGGACAATATCGTACAACATGCGGCTACTCCCTACACCCAGAATGATGGAGATGATGGTCCCATTTTTTTCTACCTTCTCCACCTTTGGCATCCCTCGCTGGGGTTTCTTCTGTATTTCTGATAGGACAATGCTGATAGAATCATAGAACCAGTCAGCCACTTTGGTAGGTGAGAAGAAGTAGTTGGTGGCACCATTGATGTGATCTACAATGGTGCAGCAGTCTTTCCATTTACTGATTGTCCCCTCATCAAAGAGCCGAAGGCTCAGCCAAGAGTGGCACAAGGCTGAGTGGCGCATGTCGAGTGTCACAGGCTGATTACGGTCATGCAGCTTGAGGGCTGGCACCAAGAGGGTAAAGTCCATATCATAGTCAGTCCCCCGGGCATAGACATTAAGCTCGTCTAAGTCCAGGTCCACCACGCCTTCCCGGACACCTCCAGAGAGCAACAGGTACTCATTAGCCACTGGAAGCTTTTGGTCCAGCTTTTGCACCATTCCTAGAAATAAAAAAGGGGAAAAAAAACAACATTATTATAGGAAGCACAGACATAAAGAGTCTTATGCATGAATACAGAATGTTTTGAGGTTCCAAGAACCAAAATTCATTATCAGTACAAAATCAGATCTCAGGCTGCTGCACAGATCTGGTCAACAGTACTTTTACACTAGTGCTAGAATCCACCCTTTTCCAAATGGAAGAATTATGATAGATTTTTCTCTCTTAGTGAAAAGCAGTATCATTTTCAATAATAAACCAGGGCCCTTCTTCCCCCAGTCATCATCTCAGTTAACGGAATTGCCATCCACTCAGTCGTGCAGACTGAAAACCTCAGTACATTTCAACTCTTTGCTGCCCTTCTACTGCCAAATCTTTTCCATGAAACCTCTGCCAGGGTTCTCACCTCCTTCCCTGTTCTCCATCTCTCCTGCCATCATAGGAGGTTCGGCCTTTTTTATCTCTTGCCAAAGCAGTTTTCCTTCCCCAGGCTCTTCGCACTTCACTTTTCGTTGTACCAGCAGTTCTCAGTGTGGGCTGGAGACATTTTCAGGGGTAATGAGTTCATAACTCTCTTTATAATAATACTAACACATTGTTTGACTTTTTTTTTAAGAGACAGGGTCTTGCTATGTTGCCCAGGCTGGTCTCAAATTCCTAGTCTCAAGCAATTCTCCTACCTCGTCTTCCCCAAGTGCTGGGATTACAGGCATGAGCCACCATGCCCAGTCTTGTTTGACTTTTTTACTGTGTTGCCATTGTACTAATGGCACAAAAACAACGGAGGATAAAACTCCCAGTGCTTTAGCAGCAGCCAAGACACTGATGCCAAACTGTACTAGCAGTCAGTAGAGTCTTTACCACTGACATGCATTAGCAATTGTTTTAAAAACCCAGTTTTACTTAAGAAAATCCTTGATGAAGAAAAATAAGTTATTTTATTGAATCTCAACCTTTGAGCCATTAGAAAGATTATTTTCCTAATAGTCTGTGTGAGGAAATGAAAGTAACCATAAGACCTCTCTTCCTTATACTGAAATGGGAAATCTGTTTTCAGGAAAAGCACTCACGTAACTGAGTTGTGAGCTGAACTAGCTTCTTTGTTCATGGAACACCACTTTTACTTTAAAGAACAATGGAAAACTATGGGCTATTTAGATTTGGGTATTTGGCAGACATTTGCTTCAAAAATGAACAAAATGAGCCTGGCTTCAAGGAAACTACTGACAATATTTATTGCCAATGATAAAACTGAAACTTCTAAGAGAAAATTAAATTTAGAAAATTCCGCACCATGAGCGTGACATCTTCCCGAATTGTATACGTTTCTGATTAAACTGGTGGTGATATTAACGAATGTGATTTCTGATGAGATTGTGAGTCCTTTTGAGAACCATGTCTCATGTATTAAGCAGGCATAGAAGACTCCGCGCATGCAGTAGGAACATAATTGAAGCTATGACTAAATGATAAGGGAACGAATGCATGAAATTAATAGGTGGATAGCATTAATAGATAGAATTAACATAAATACTTAAAGGCTAGACTTAAATGACTGTTCCATAAACAACATATACGTTTTCCCTCCTTCATTATATATGTGCTTATGCTTGATTATCTGACAAACTACCAGCATCATCCCGTGATTTATTTAACAGCGTTTCCCCAAAGATCATAAAGACCTACCACAAATGATTATAACATTTCATTATTCATTGTAATTCATAGTTTGCTCTTCATAGGACAATCCCAAATCAAATAAACCATATGCACGTGTTTTGTTACTATTATCGTTATACTCTGAATGTTTGTGCCCCCTACTCACATGTTGAAATCCCAACTTTCAATGTGATAGTATTAGGAGCTGGGGCCTCTAATAGGTGGTAGGTGATTAGGCGTGAGAGTGGAGCCCTCATGAGTGGGATTGGTAGCCTTATAAAAGAAACCTCAGAGCGCTTCCTCACCCCTTCTGCCATGTGAGGACACAGCGAGAAGACAGCCCTCTATGAACCAGGAAGCCGTCCCTCACCGGACAATGAATCTGCAGGCACCTTGATCTTGGCTTTCTTGACCTCCAGAATGGCGAGAAAGAAATCCCTGTTGTTTATAAGCTACTCAGTCTAGGTCCTTTGATATAACAGCCTGAATGAACTAAGACAATTATACTTTAAAATTTAACGCTCATTTATTAAATTGTGCTCTTTTTCACTCTTTAAAATCCTATTTTCCAAACCACATGAACCATGAAAAAGTCTTTTATTTAGTACCATTTCCTTACACACAGAAATATGGCACGTTATCATTTTCTTTTTAAAACCGTAAGTTAGCCAACATTATAGTGTCAACAATTCACCAGAAAGAACATCCAGCAAACCTGACTTCTTGGCTGTTTCTCACACTATCTGCACTGTGATACGGCATCCAGGTCCCTCTTCAATAAAGGACTTATCCCAGCTGCTTAAATGCTATCCCTTAAGGATTGTCTCAGCTGCAGAAGGCCGTCTTCACCAGGTCAGGTCCTGTGGCTGGGATGGGGGTTGCACGTGCACATCCAGTAAATGATTGGTGTGAGAGTGTCCCAGCTCAGGATACTCTGAAGGGCCATTCAAACTGAGTTCCCAGTGGGGTTGGCTGTGGCGAATGATGCGCCTGCAGGGAAGCTCAGCTTCTCCTACTTGAACCTGCTTTCTTCGCCACTTCGACAGGTGTAGATCCCAAGGGTGCTGCCTCATAAACGTCCTAACTCCATTTCGGAGGCTGCTTCCTGAGAAACCCAGCATACTAAATACTATCTAAGCAAAACAGAAGATACTACCTACTACCCAAGCAAAAACTGTCTTCAGCATGGAAAATATGTTTTCTTTTTAAGCCAAAATTAATCTGGATTGAGAGTTCTTATAAATGCCAAGACAAAGATCCGTTTCTCAAATGTCATTATCTTTTAATATTAACCTCATCTTTGCCAGGTAAGGAAATACTACCACCCTACGTTTTGGTTATTGCTTTAAAGGATAAAATTGATTTCTCAGATTCAGGTCAGGTTGTGAAAATCATTTTCATTATTTTATGAACTCACATGTCAGAACAGTCAGTTTCAGTGAGATATATTTGATAATGAAACAGTGTACTCTTCATTATTTCAAACATTCTTTCATTCTAGCATTTAGAATACCATAAATATACATGAGAAACACTGTGAAATGCTGTGTTGTGGTTAGTAAATAAGATCTGAATCTATTAAAGCTATATTGTTATTTGAGTACCACACTGTTGCCTCCTCTTAGGCACAACTAACTCAAAATCCTGTGTATCCTTTTGTCCTGGACAGAAGAAAACTGGTTTTGAGCCCACCAGCTAAGACTTGTCTATCTAATCAGGGTAACTTGTGCATTAACAACCTAGAGATAATCTGTCTACAAAAGTGCCACTGAATTTTGCCTTGGATTGTCACAATTCTGTTTGGAGAGTCTTGGGTAAGCCATAGCTAAAACTCCCTTCTGCCCTCTGCTGGATATAAGAAGTTTTAATGTGTTTTCACTTGTCAATATATACACTAGAAAATTCCTGACAATGATAAAATATTCTCTTTCCTCCCAACTGATGCTTATGCATCTCGTTAAAATGTTGATCCTTTATTCAAAGGAGTCAACATCAAGTATTTGGCTAAATTCTAATTTTCAGGAGGTAGGGTAATTTTGAACACTTCTTATTCCTTTTAAAGTGAAGAAAGCCCTTTAGCAGCAGAAAGAATACTGCAGACACACATTTACTAAGCCCCTAGAAGTTAGAAACAAAGTCCCTAAGGCCACACTGTTCCAGAAGCTAATCCCTTCTTACATCCACATTTCCATGTAGCCTCCCTGAGCGCATTAGTCTGCAATTTTACAAACGATACGGTAACACAACTGGAGCCTTCCCCAGCGTTATACAAGCCCAAATGTCTTCCTTGAAAACTTTCCTGGGCTAAGTTTAAGTGAAAATGAGCTGACATCAGCTATCATGGCAGATGGGTTGCCATGCAACCAAAACACAGGGCTGGAAGGGAAAAAGACAGAGGAGGGAAGCATTTCAACTGTACGCTTTGGCTGTACGGATCAGTTCCAACAAGTGCCATCTCTGCAATGATCCAAGGTTTTTTGTGTAATTATGGGAGGATAAGATCGAGTGACCCTGGCTGTTTAGCTGTGAGATTATCCAAAGGCAGGCGTGGGAACAAAAGGAAGATGCACATACACCACTGAGCTTGTTAGCAGCAAAACAAAAAAAGAAGGATAGAGGATAGCTAGTCCCTTGGGTGGGCCTCTTCTTTTCATGGAGGCACTGGCACATGCCTGCTCTTAAGTAAAACTGCCACTCAACCTCCTTTCCTGTGATTCTCCATTTCTTGGTTTTGATATATTTCAGAGTTTTTACTTAAGAATATCTTAATAGTACCCTTTTATATAGATACTCAGGTCCCAAATTTAAGGAATGTGTTTCATGTCATGCTTTCAGTTATCTGCTGATTATCTTTAGAATATCAAGTGAAAAATGGAACTCTGTCCCTGACTTCTTTATGTTCTAGTGAATAAAACTATATCATATTCCACTAAACTGAAATTGCAAACCTTCATCATGCAAACATATAATGCCAGATTGCTAATACTAGAGCACAAAGACTAAGTATCATTTCTTGTTGTCTTTACAACCCCACTCCAGTAAGTCTGTGAAAGCTCAAATAGAGAGTTCAAGAAATACTAAGTAGATAAGTCAAAATAGTACTTGTATAGATTTCTTTAAAACACACACACACACACACATTTGAAGGGAGATTTATAAAAAGTAAAATTTTTATGTCTTATAATTAAAGTTACAAAATTAGATAAATTTTATTTTTATATACTTTTGAAAATATATATATATATATGCCTGAATATCTCAGTAATATTCATTGTTTCATATAAAAGAGCTTCCTTTTTTGGCTCCAACTCATGTAGCACACACCAGTAACAAACAGTGTCTTATTCCGGCAATGGGTTTTAATGGGAGGAAAGGTATAGGGTGGGATGATGTTGACAAAGTCCTTCTTTGATTCTGATGCATCCCCTAGGATAAGTCTCCTTGGTTGACAATAAACAATATAAAATCTTCCTATAAAAATATTATGGTTTATGTTTCCAGGGCGGAAGTATTTTCGTCAAACTTACTTGACATTCTGAGAAACATCTGAGAAGTGGGCATGGCCACCTTTTTCTAAGAAAGTCACTCATCTATGAAATACTTAATGACCCCAGTTGGAAAAGGTTTTAGGCCTTTCCTCGTTCATGCCCAGAAATCATCTCTCTGAAGAAAAAACTGGTTCCAAGAAGAGAAATCACTCATTCGGGGTCATACGGCCTTAGTGACAGACTACCAGCATTGTTGCATTCCAACATTTGTGCGAAGATCAGAATGGCACATACGTACTGATCTCCCCACGACAATGCACAGTGGCTTCAGGGGGAAGCAGCAGACGTCTCAGGGCAACGTGCCGGCTTTGCATTTTTATTGGTCAAATCTTTAGCGGGACCTGGGACAAATGGCAGAACATGTCTGACCATCCACACTTATCATAAGGAAGAAGGGGCCTGGCTTGCCTTGAGAGAGCCATTAGTATTCCCAAATAGACTGTGAGACCCTGGAAATACAGAAGACAAAAATGGAGCTTTCCAGTTTTTCAGTAATATTCTGAGTTATTAGTACTCACAATTATAGTATGTTTTATATGTCAAAGAGTCTGTTTTATTTTGCATAATTTGAGACAACTGCATATAATCTTACTTTTTAGAAAACTGATTAATTCACATATGGTAATGGCAATGCCCTACTGACCAAACTCTCTCTCTATATATATACACATAGTAAGAGGGCTGATTCAAAAGATGTCTCTCAAAGGAGTCTTTCTTTGTATTTCCCCATTTTGATACTGATATGTATGCAAGAACATTGGACTCAAGACAGGCTTGGGCTTGGATCCTGGGCTTGTCATTTACTATTTAAGTGAGGCTGACAAATTAACCTCTCTAAGCAATTCTTTATCTATTAAAAAACAAACAAATTGATGAAAAGTAAGTAAATGCATATAAAAACCCACCCTTACAGGATTGCGATGAAATGTCTAAGCACATCGTCGATATTTAGCTCATTTTCCCCATATGTTCTTCCCTTTTCCTACCACACATAAAACTGGAAGAGCAAATAACGCAGATTCCACAGAGTTATTTCAAAGGTTTAATTAAACAAGATAATCTATTTAAAGCCTCTAGCACATGCAAGGCACACAAAACATGTCAGAAGAAGGGAAATGAATGAAGTATTTTCTCTCCCCCGGCTTTACCAAGACTGATGCTAGCCAAGGCTGCTTTCTCTGAGTGGATGCCATCGTGTGGCACGACACACAGGGTGGCAGGCAGAGGGCAGGCTGCATTCTAGCTCTTTCTTGTCCTCTCACCCAGGTATCCCACGGAATGAACACCCTGTACATCCTAGTGGAGGGTCTTGACCTGAACTCGTAAGTTAGCACTTTCGACACCTACTGTCATTGTGAGCTGTGTTTGTGGTATATCTTTCCTCCTAAACAAGATAACAATACACAATCATCCCTTGGTCCCAGGAATGCCTACATATGCCGAAACGTGTGCATACTCAAGTCCCATGGCTGACCTTGTGGAATCCGCTTACACAACAAGTTGGTCCTCTAAGTAGGTTTCATATCCTTTTCAAATAGTATATTTTCAATCCGCATTTGATTGAAAAATAGCCACCTATAAGTGGACCTGTGCAGCTCAAACCTGTGTTGTTCAAGGGTCAACTGTGAAGCATCTGGCACAGTAACTCACAAAAAGGCATGGCAAATGAAAGATCCTATCTTAGGCGACATCTATAACCTCCTTGTGGTCAAGATTTTTTTGCTGCATTGCTAGTGTAGACTTTAGATTAGAAGGCACCTGTTTTTTGTGTGTACCATTTCTTTCAATCAACTTGAATATCTCATTAACCATAACCTAGGATTATGGAATTTGCTGCACAATAGAATATGAAATCCTGTCAGCATATGTGTATAAAAGTGTTTACTAATAATCTAAAAGACGGGAAGAAAAAAATGCCTCTCTAATCTTCCATTATTTTCCTTCTTAAAAATTAAAACTGAAGGTCTTAAAAATGGGTGGGCTTTGTCAAAGTCTTACAAGCTATTTTAAACAGAATGAACATGAGTTAGACCTGGATTCAAGTCCAATTCATTCATGCCAACATCAACCACTGTGGACCTTGGTTTCCTTAAACAAAATTGTAGAATAACAACTGGTACAAGTTTGTTGGGTGGTCATGGGAATAAAATGAGAAAATGCACAACAAATTACTTAGTGTGTGGTTTTGTGCTTAGTTGGTAATCAGTAAACAGGGGTTGCTGGCACATGCATACACATACCAATATATTATCAATATTTTTTTTCCCATCAACTAAGTCCTGACCTTTCTTTCTTTTTAGTACTTAGGATAGTTTAAGAACTCATGGTTTTTGCCATTCAGAACTTACCGGCAAGACTCAAAAGAGAGTCGTATTAGCCCTACCTAGCAGCTTCCCAAAGTCACAATAGGGTACAAAAGTTACAGATTAACATTTTATAGGAATGGTGTTCGCTTGAGAAGGCTCATTCTTGAAAGGCCAAAAAGAAAAAAAGTGAAAAGCAAGAGTAATGCCAATATGGTGTCAAACAGCTACGTAAGGATACAGAAATGTATCAGGGATGACCACGTTCATGCTCCCCTGCTCTTCACAAGAACCCACAAGCTTGTGATGGAGATGTTCAGAACGAAGTCAACTGTACCCCATCACTGACCCTTTGCCCGGGACCAGCTGGGTCTGGTTTCCATTCCTTTCTCACTTGGAGATGTATACGTAAACATCTCAAATTACTCCGTATACATAAACATCTTAATTACTCCGAAACTGGAAAGCTGTGTTTAATTGGGGAGGAGAAGGGGGAAGTCTACATTTTAGAAGAAAAATAATGAAGTAGGCCAAGTCCAAGAAATTGCAACAAAGATCAAGATAGGATTCAAACCTCAGATTTTACTTATTCACGCAGTAAGTATGAGCCGTCTCCGATGAGCCAGTATTGTGCTAGACACTGAAGAGACAAAGGTGAAGAGAAACACACCACCCCCACTGCAGAATGCTGATTATTTAGTGAGAAAGCCAAGTGTTAACTGTATCAATCAGGATGGGTGAAGTTACGCTGAGTAACAAAGCTAATACCTCAATGACCCGAAACAACCAAGTTTTATTTTTCACTCACACTAGATGACCCTCAAGGGTGAGTGGGACAGGAGGGATTGGGGGTGCTTTTCTTTCCTTCATCGAGGACCCAGATGGGTAGAGCAAGCCATGTCTAGAAAGAACTTCACAGTCACTCTACTGGAGGAAAAGAAGGTTCTAGAAGTTCTCTTTTTGGCAGTTAAATGCTCTGGCATGGAAATGACGTACATCATTTTCATACACAAATCATTGGTCAAACCAGTCACATGGTCCCATCCACACCCATGAAAGCACGCACAATTTCTACCGCATGCTGGGAGAACTGGGAATCTGCGACATGCAGCATGAACAGCTCCCACACTAATCAGATAATTACACACGAATCAACATATGATTAGAAACTGAGATAACAGCACTGAAGGAAATGAATAAGGTCCTAGCCAAAACGCATAACAGGAATAGGAGGAGTGAAAATTGTTTAGCCTGAAAAACAGAAAATTCAAAAAGGCTATGAGAGCCATCTTCAAATACCTGATAAGTTGTGCTAGTAAAGGAGAAATGGAATTTACCCATATGGTTTCGCTGAGTAGAACATACAGAGAAACGTTTTCAGTGTAATGTTGTGTACTCATTCATCCGGCAGAATTTTCTAGCAATGCTGCCTGTGGAGGCAGTACCTTTCCTATCCCAAGAGAGGATCAATCAGAATCTTCAGCAGGGATGGAGTCTCAGTATAGATGTCTTCCGAGGTGGCTGCCCATCCCAAGAACCTACTACTTAAGACAGACAACTGTAACGTAGACTTCTAGAGCCACCTATGACCATCCAGGGTGGGCCCAGTCACGGTGGCTGTAAGAAGACCATACTCTGAGCATTACACCCAAAGGCTGGATGCCGCCCTTCCTTCTCATCTGGCCTACCCTATGTCATTTGTAACCTGCAGCCCTGCTGCTGTCACATCCTCCAGTCGACTTCACCAACTTTACAAAGAGATAACTAGCACTAGCAATGACACACATAACAGCAAAAGAAGAGCTGAATTTATAGTACACGTTTGAAGTACATGCATCTCATGACAAGGACTCTCTAAGAAGGGCACAAACATTCATGCCACTACCATGCACTAAGGCACAGGCTGAATGCTTTACCTGTGTCATCTTGTTCAATCTTCTTGGCCCTTTCAAGTGGGCAATAGTGTCCCCCCTACTCCTTTTTTTAATGAGATGGAGTCTCGCTCTGTCACCAGGCTAAAGTGCAGTGGCGCAATCTCGGCTCACTGCAACCTCCATCTCCCGGGTTCAAGTGATTCTCCTGTCTCATCCTCCCAAGTAGCTGGGACTACAGGTGTGCACCACCACGTCTGGCTAATTTTTGTATTTTTAGTAGAGACGGGGTTTCACCACATTGGCTAGGACGGTCTGGATCTTTTGACCTCGTGATCCACCTGCCTAGGCTTCCCAAAGTGCTGGGATTACAGGTGTGAGCCACCATGCCCAGCCTAGTGTCCCCATTTTACAGATAAGAAAATTAAGAAAAATAGCAGCCAAATAAATTGTTTATGGCCATGATAGCTGACCTGGGATCCAAATTCAAGTTGATCCTATGCTGCTTTCCTGTATTAAATGGGCTTTCCTAGGAGAGAATAAACAACGTAATACCTTGGGCCTTTAGAACTGCCACATAAACAGTATAGGAAACAGTAAATAGAAATTTATTTCTCCATCCAAAAATGGAACAAATTCTATTTTGGAGTAAACAGATTTCTAGAGCAGATTAAAGACGACTTTAGTCATCTCTGAGGAATAAAGTATATGAGCAAATGGGTCAAGGATCACAGGAAAGAGATGATTATAAATGACATTATGAAAAGATACTTAGTGCTGAGACACAGCTATGTGTGTGCACACGTGTGCGTGTGTGTGTGTTGCATACTTAGCTCTTGGACAACTTTCAAAGAACATTCCACCAGTGTTTTAATCACAACGGCATCCTTGAAATTCTTTCAGGCTCCCAGGACAAACTCTGAAAATATTCCCACGTATTCAGATGCGTAGTCTAAGATGTTATTTTAACCCAACATCAGAGCCTTCATTTGAAGGTCATACCCCCTAAGTTTCTACTACGAGATTGAGGAGGCTGGTGGAGGTAGCCAGGAACACGATTGCCAAAAACATACTAACCACAAGGCCAGGAGCTTTTACTGAACTCTGAGGCAAGAAAGTCTTTTCCCTTTACGGACACAGCAGTATCTATCACGGTCACATTATGTCTCTGTACAAAACTCTTATCAGGCACACTGAGATATGCAGAAAGAAACAAAGAATTCTGTGTCTTCTCTAAAAACAAAAACTGGTATCCATCGAACTGTGATAAGGGATTATGCTCCTTGTGACCAGCACCCTAAAAAAATGTGTCACTATCCATGTAAAAGCGACCCTGAATCGGTGATCTACAATACACATTCGAATTTGCTAAATTAGCTTAAAAATGATCCCAATTTATATAAAGAAGCCTCCTCCAAAGGACTTACAATCTATCATTGGCTAGTCAAAGAAGACCCTGTCTTACTTTAGACAAGTTTACTAACTTGTTTTACTGTTTACTTTAGAAACTTTCAAACATATACACTGGTAGGTATAACAGTATAATAAATTCCCACATATCCATCATGTTTGCCATTCTTATTTCATTTATCCTATTTTTTTTGCCTAATATGTTAAGGTAAATCCCAGACAATCTATAATTTTACCCATAAACAACACTTTCTCAGTTAGACAAAGACATTTGTCTAAAGACTTTTTAAGTATAATCACCACTCTCATATATAAACAAAATTAATAATAGTTCCTTGTTATTACAGACCTCACTTGAATTTACATTGTTCCTAATATATGAGTACGCGTGTGTGTGTGCGCACACACACATGCATGTATGTGGCTTTGTTGATATCCTGCCCTGTGTCCCCTGCCCATCCCTGGGTCCACTTGCAGCTGTGACAGGCAGTCCCCCAGATGTTCCCAGTCCCTCTCCTCAAGTGCCAGTGACTCTGCCCCTTTGCCTAAAGGCAACCTCTCTCCAGCCACTGCCAGGAAGTGCAGGGGAGTTAATGCAAGAGAACCGACACCATTGGGGCAACTGTCAACCAGTGGGGCAGAATCAGTAGATAAATGCCCTGGCTTCCCCAGACTCTGTGGGCGATTCTATATTGGGTTCTACACAACCTCGCAGATTAACCCGTTCAATTGCTCATTAATAGACAGAATCTTTATTGGCTTCTCTCCCTTCTGTCTCAATGGCTCTGTTCCCTCACTCCTCTTTCTTTGTGTCACCTCCCAAGTGAACCACCACAGCAAAGTAATTGTTGTTTCTGGAACTGTAGTGGTTGGGGGGTGTAAATCAGGGACAGACAGGCTCATGTCTGTTAATAATTCTTAATGAAATTATATTTCATATGGACAACTGGCCATGAGCCTGGAAGCCTAAGTTGATGATAAGGGATTACTTGCTCCTTCCCACAACCAGTTATAGATCCATTACATGTCTTATAAAACTAGATCTGAGAACAATTCTCAAAAACAGTTCATTAGCCTTCTCAGAGCAGCAAGCTTGCTTTTCTGTGCATTTACAGCTGGCATCTTCCCTATTATTTCTTGCTTTGTTGTTATCTCAATTCTCACTTCCCAAGGGACATTTTTAAGACCTCTGGAAAGCTTTGGAGAGGTGAAAATCCATATATTCTTCAGATACAGGCATTTTTTCCCTTAAATTCCAAAGAGAACAATGGGGATTAAGGTTGGGGAAGGTGAATTAAAAAAAAGAACTCACTCCAAGAACCAACCTTCAGAGTGGAGTTTTGTTCAAACAGACTCACCTTACTCATACGTAAAAGCCTCAAGCCAAATTTAAAGACCAAAACGACGTTTCTCTTTCAGCCTCTGTTGATGATTATTCCGTCTCTATTCCTCTAAATTGTACAGAAATAATTCTAAATGATATGTTTAGTCTCTTTGTTCAATCACCTTTTGTCCGTACTTTCTTTTGTGTGTGTTTGGTTTTTTGGGGGGTTTTTTGCATTATTATTATTATTATTATTATTATTTTGGAGATGGAGTCTCACTCTGTTGCCCAGGCTGAAGTGCAGTGGCACGATCTTGGCTCACTGAAACCTCTGATTCCCAGGTTCAAGCAATTCTCCTGCCTCAGTCTCCCAAGTAGCTGGGATTACAGACGTGCGCCACCACACCCGGCTAATTTTTGTATTTTTCGTAGAGACAGGGTTTCACCAAGTTAGTCAGGCTGGTCTCAAACTCCTGACCTCAAATAATCCACCCACCTCGGCCTCCCAAGCTGCTGGGATTACAGGCATGAGCCACCATGCCCGGCTGTACTTTTTTTTAGTGTAGTGCTTACACTAATTATCAATTATGTGTTTACCTGTCAGTGTCCCTCTGATGGCTTGTGTATCTCCCACCCTAACACAAGAGAAGTTCAGCAGAGTAAGCTGAATCAATAAACAGATGATGTAGCCTAATTACATAATTTGCTAAAATAAACTCTTTTTTTCTTTTTTTTTGAGATGGAGTCTCGCTCTGTCACCCAGGCTGGAGTGCAGTGGCACGATCTCGGCTCACTGCAAGCTCCGCCTCCCAGGTTCATGCCATTCTCCTGCCTCGGCCTGCTGAGTAGCTGGGACTACAGGAGCCCGCCGCCTCACCCGGCTAGTTTTTTGTATTTTTAGTAGAGACGGGGTTTCACCGTGTTAGCCAGGATGGTCTCGATCTCCTGACCTCGTGATCCGCTGCCTTGGCCTCCCACAGTGCTGGGATTACAGGTGTGAGCCACGGTGCCTGGCCAATAAAGTCTATCTTTATAGAGGATAAAACCATCAGGTGCTATAGTTAGACTGACAACACTGTCATTGTCAGACATGATGAAAGGCTCCAGAGCCTCTCTATCTGCAAGCAAGGGAATCACATCACATGCTCAGAAGAGATGAAGGAGAAGCTAGCGGCTTGTTAATGAACTGTACTGTAACTACACAGACACGTCCCCTCTTGTTCTTTGAGGATAATTTAGCTCTAGGACATTCTCCAAAGCACCAATTTTTAGTCAACAATCTCATCAGGGAAGCAGGAGAAAAGTTACTATATAACTATAGTGTGATCTATGATCAAAGTCTAATACCTGATTTCTAAAAAGATTAAAACCATGTTTTTTTTCCTTGATGTATAAGTGGAGAACCTATAAATCAATGGATTCCTTACTAAGCCATTCCCCAAAACTGCCAGGAGATGGCATCCACACTCTACTCATTTACTAAGAGTTTCTAGCTGGGCTCCGACGTCTTACAATCCTAGAATAAAATCTTCGGGAAAACAAGCTCATCGACGGGCTAAAATATGATAAGCCTACATTAAAAGCATCAGTCCCAGCCCTATTTACTTTGAGGTTCCACCCAGTGACTTACAACTTTTCTGTTTAGTTCCCCTGAGAAAATCCTCCTGATAATTTAGGAGCTGAAGGGATCATCTAGGTTGAGCCAAGACTGAAAGACGCTTTGTCTTGGCAAGCAACATGGCTGAGAATGGGTTCCCAACGCATATTCAGGAGCTCTTCGCAAGGCAGAGTGGCCCGCTTGCACTTACTGCAGCTAATTTTTTTTTTATTTAATGAATAAAGCTTCAGGTTCCAGGAATAAAAGAAAAAGAAGTCAGGGGAAACAGCCTTTGATGTTATGAGGTTAAGACACTACTCTTCCTTCTAGACTGTTTCATTCTGACTACAAGTGAATACATACACTGAAGACTTTAGGAGCTCAGATGATTAATAAAAAGAAAAATTTTTAACCTGTGTTCAATCAAGTCAAAATAAACAATACATATACTGTGTGATGCTTTGCGGTTTCCAGAGAATGGCCACAATCATTTCCCATTTGCTCCCTATAATTACTTGAAGAGGAGCTCCAGAATTCCCACTGCAGGGACGTGGAGGCTGAGGCTCCTGGCCCTAAGTAACAAGTCAAGATGAGTACACAGAGTATCCACCTAGTTCTTTGGCCTAAACCAGACTAAAACTAATCTGGCCACACACAATTACGTTGAAGGAAAGATAGAGGATCATTTTTTTCCCCATCAAGTTGTCAATCTGTTGCAAGGTGGGAGAAAGGGCTCAAACTGTACAGCGTGCTCTATTGGGAGGAATCTATGACAGTTAGAGCCAGACTGCCTGGGTTACTGAGAAGATTCCCTTCTTTCCTTACCTATGCCAGTAAAATACACACACATCCTTCCTGAAAAATAACTTGTCTTTAAGTGCCGATAGCCAAGTGCTTAATAGCTATTAATCAATTTTCCACACGGCTTATTCACAATGACCTCCTGCTTCTTCCACATGGTTTATTCACAATGACCTCCTGCTTCTATTGTTTTTGCCTTCATTTAAATAAGTAAATGTTATTTCAAATATTAATTTCCTCAATCTAGTTTTCAAATCACAAATCAGTAATATCCTAAAAACATGCTATTTTGAAAAATAATGAGTACGTTATTAAGTCTTAGAAGTATTTCCATCGTGTAAAGCTGGAATGTTCGATACATCCAGAAGTTCGGATTAGTATAGCTACACCCATCACTGTAATTTAAGAAAGGACTAAGGGATCAAATGAGTTTTTCCAAGGAAAACAGACATAAAAAAAAAATACTGACAGGCTAACAGACTAATAAAGAGCTGAATCTACTGAGACAGAATTGCCCACCTGATAATTGCTTTCAGTATGTGGGTAAAAACATACTTTATTGTTTGAGCTTGAAAATGTTCAGACCAAAAGAAGTCAGACTTAAAATAATCAGCCAAAGCCCTCTGCAGAAGTTGAAATTTGCAGTTTAAAAGCACGGGCAGATCATTTAAGAGGGCAAAGCTGCAGTGTTTTTAAATCCACGCCGCTCAATAAAAAAAGTCTTAGACAAAGGCAAAGATGAGTCTCGTAATGCTGACATGGGAGAGTCATATTCTGAGAGATGGTTTTTTTCATCTACTTTCCCCCAACCGTCTAAAAATGGAGCAAGTCGGTGGATGAACAGTGGCATTCAAATATTCTAGCCAGAAATTATTAACCAAATTATGGCTACTAAGGGAGAAACGGAGCCAGAACTGACTTTCAAGGTTATTTATTCCAACTGCCATGGTACATATGAGGTTGCTAAGGCCCAAAAAGCAAAGGTGACACAGCACTGCACCTGGCACAGGTGCCAGAAATAGAACCCAAAGTCCTCGATTCTCAATCCAGAACTCTCTACTTCATATATGGCTCTCGAACCGCGAGGCTTGTTAAAAATGCAGGTTCCCATGTCTCACCCCACAAGGACGGAAGCATAATCTCCAAGGAGACATGTGTTTAAAACTAGCAATGTTGAAATGCTTTTAAAAATTGAGACTGCCTCTCTCTCAATTTCAAAGCAGAAAGTTTAACTGCATGAAACCAGTAAAGGCAAAGCTGTCAAGTTAGAGGAAGGAATTTACTGTCTCAGTAATTCTCTAAGATCTTGAAGAGCTGAGATTGGCTACTCTTCAAATCAGGAAAGACAACTTTGGCGGGCTTCTGGAAACATGGTAGTAAATGAGATTCAGGAGGGATGTGGCAGGTCTCATTCTGTACCACCAGGGAATTCATTCATCTCTAACCACCCAGGTATTCATTTACTTTGAAAGAAAATGATGTTTTTGTGCTAGATTTCTGCTATTTTTTCAGGGCCTGTTATCTCCCTCTACCCATCAGATAGGGACAGATTTTTGTCCTCTATTCAACCTCAAGCATAGACAAAGTGATTGCATCACCAGCCGAATCCTTAAGGACAACTGGTGCTCATACCACACTTTGCATGGGAGCACATATGTGGGTCAGTGAGTATCAAGTGTCGAGATGACCTGGCAGCCAAGCAATAAACCTGCAGTGATGGGCACAATTACAGCTCAGCTCTCAAAACCAAAGATCACACAGTTTGAATAGAGGTATACAATTTCCAAAGCTATCAATTGTCCCAGAGTTCAATTTAGAGACGATAGATTAAATACAGACACCTGTATTTATACTGTGTCCCTTCCAAAAGTCCAGTTTGGGTTTTATAGTGAAGTGGCAAAAAGACTAAAGGACAATTTTTTTTTTTAAAGATGGTGCCGACTTGAAAAAGGTTATTAAAGGACTCAGGTGTGCTACGATTGTGAGATGCAAAAATCCCATTTTTAAGATAGTGACAAAAATGACATTTTGTACACAGACCCAAGTCTTGTTATGAGAGTAACTTTCGGATGAAAAATTCCGTAATTCCAGTCTAAAAAGAGGTGGTTTGAGGAGAAACTCGCCAGTAAAATCATATGAAGTTTTCAGTCTTTCCACTAGAGGTCATGCCTTCCTAATTTTTCTTTAGTTATTGGACTGGCTCCAATCCAAAAAGGCCTGAGGTTGAACATAAATTTTTAAAATTAATACCTGATTTTACTGGTATGCTTTCAAAGTGAGTCAGAACACAGTGCTTCTTGCTGGTGAATTTCAAATGCCCACATGCTGTTTGCAGCAATTCTGCTGTCATGATGGGATGTCACATCTGTCGTTGATAAGATTCACAGCTTTGAGGTGAACAAGGAAGACAGAAAAGAAGGATGCCAGAAGAGATGATGTGGATGACGTGATAGAAAGATTATTAATTTAGGATACAGGCAAGCTTGAATGTGGACCTTAGCTTCATGATTTATTAGCTGTGTGACATTTGGATAAGTTACTTGACTTTCTGAAACTTCAGTTTCCTCATTAAAAAAAAAAATTGGGGGTAATATCAATCTTTCTCACAAGGTTCTTGTGACACTTGACTGAAATAGTTACATAAAGCTCCAAGTACAGTTTCTGGAACTTTGCAATACTGAGAAAATGTAATTGCATTTTTAAAATCATATTCTGTTCACACTTCTGTAAGTTAATGAATAACACTCTTCTTTATCCTGTTATTTGGGCATCTGACTTTTAAAAATAAATATTCTAATATTTTTTCAATCTATTCTACCACCTCCCTCCTTGTTTTTCTTTTAATTTTAGTTTTTAATAAGTAATGTAGTCATGTGGTTCAACATTCAACAGCACAGATGTGACTCTGGAGGGGAGGATCTGTGTTTGAGTCACCCCTTTATTACCAAGAGCTCCTCATGCAGTGCTTTGTAATGCAAGTAACTGTGTGTCAAGTAATGTGGGTTGAGTGGGTGAAACCTCTTGACAACTCTGTCAGCTTTGTAAGGGACAGAAAACACTTTGAATGAAAAATTACCACAAAGCACCTGGTAGATAGGAGAGAGGGAAGGAGGGAAGGAAGAAGGGAAAGAAGAGAGAGAGAACGGAAGGAAGGGGAAAAAACAGATATACTGATTTAGCTTTAGATCATCTTTTACAGGACTCAATGATGACAGCTAGCATCACTGCAAGCAGTAAATCTGTCATCATTACACAGGTACCACCAGAGCCCTGCACCATCATTCAGGTGACAAATACTTCAGATTCTGTCCCTAAAATGTTTGTGGTGTAGTGTGCTCCCTGCACACCCCATGCCACTGTGTGTCCCTGTAACAGTCCAGCCAGGGTCCCCATGCCACTGTGTGTCCCTGTAACAGTCCAGCCAGGGTCCTCACATCTCTCACAGGGACAACTGCAGTACCTCCGAACTACACTCTGCTCCCACCAGCGCATCCAGCACGGGCTGCCAGAAGGAGCTTCTTGAAAGATGGGCTCTAATGACATCACTCACCTGCTCAAACTCCTTGCACGGTGCCCCCATCTCCGTAGCCAAGGCCTCCCACACTCTGAGGCCAACCTCCATTTTCGTCCCTGTCTTAACCGCTCCCCTATGTTCTGAATTGTCTCCAACCCCCAAATGGATCCCCCACAATATGCTAGTCCCCCAAATATGTCCAGGGCTTTCCAGTCCCCAAGCCTCTACTTGTTCTCTTCTGTGTACCCTCCCTCCTCCTTGCCTGCTGAAATCCTGCCAATTCTACCCACCTAAAAGCTTTTGCCTCCTCACCCTCCACAATCATACACATTATTTCCTGTCCCCCTTCGTACAGCATTTGTACTACAGCTATCTGAGCTCATTCTCATGTCTCACACAAGACCATGAGTTTTTTGAAGACAGGAATGGAGCCTGATTCACCTGCATCCCCGTGTGTTGTGTGTCTGAGGTTTAGGCCACTGAGATCTAGAAACAGTCTGACCTGCTACAGAATATGTCACGGTAACATGAACTGCTTATACAGGACTGGCAGACAGAAAAATGACGTCAGCACAAGTAAAGGTTGTATTGCTTTCACATGCAATTTTCCTAGAATGCTAATATTTTGTACAGTCAAGAACTAGCAGCTTTAAAAAATGTACTCAAACACAGAACACAGCAAGTCACAGAGTCCTCAGCTCAGACGGACATGTGGTTCTTGGTTCAGAAAGCATGTGGCGTTTCTTTTTGTATTGCTGCCTACTGTATCCTTGTCTCCAAAATTCAACAACTTAATCTCTTCCTTACAATCCATCAAGCCATCTTCAACCGTTTTTAAAGGTAAAGTCCTTTTTAGAGTAGTATTTCTTTTTTTTTCGTGTTTCTTTTGCTTTTGTTAATGTCCTGCTTACAAAGTCAAATAGGTTTTGGGTGATATGCTCATAAGCCTGCTTTTCCTGTAAGTCATGCTTGTTTTCAGAATGCAATTGTGCAGAATATGAAGATTTTAAGGAATATATATATTATATTGTTATATAAGTGCCTAGACCAGTGTTCCGTTGGAGATAGACGGCCAACTGCCGGTCTTAATGAATGAATGATTACAAGGTCCCTCAATACAGTTCCCTTGAATGTCAATTGTTTGAGCCAGCTCTCACCTAACTGAATATCCGAGAGGCAGGAATGGAGCTTTTTTTTGCTAGAATCTGAACTGCCAATGGAAACGCTCTTGGGCAAGACAGGCGGACCTGACCTGGCACTGGAATATAAGTGACTCATAGTTTTCCTGGATAGCTGAGCATGTCTGAAGAATGCTAGGTCTCAGGGCTCCTGAAGACGGAGAGGCCATCTGGGGGCAAAAGGGAAGGGAGAAGAAGAAAAGAGAGATAGGAATCCATGTTTACAGAGAATCTGCTAAGGCCCAGTTACATATTAAGATTTATATGCAAACATCTTTGAGACTTAATCCTCAATTGACATTTAGAAAGGCAGGCTCAGTGGTGAAGGGGTTTACCCACAGTGACTAACACAGGGTTGCCTGAATCCAAAACACTGGCTTTTCACGGCAATGGTGGTTTCCAAACCTAGCTCAAGGGCTGGACCTCCGGAGGAGCCCTGTAATAAGTGGAGGGTAGAGGTGGAAGATGAAGTGCAAGGAAAGAGTGTGAGAGTCAAGTGAGCAGAACCTGGGCTTCCTACCCCCGCTTCAACCACGTGGATCGGTTTTACACATTGGGCTTCCTCTTATGCTTCTATTTGAAGGAAGAGTCCTATAGTTTTAAAAGGGAGATGGGGAAAGGGTTAGAAAATCACTGCATCATATCAAGCTGCCTATTTCCCAATTCTGCCTGAGGCTGGCCCCTCAGCAGAAAAATAAATCAGTGCTTACAAAAGATCTTCTATGCAGACCACTGTTGGAGGGGCCCCCAAGTTCCTTCTCTAATCATTCCAAAGCTGTCTAAAAAGACTTTACTTTTCACCAACTATACTCACTTGTTCAACTATTTTTACCCATTTCCAGGTATTCCAGCTTGGGAGGCACCTGACATCCATCTGTAGAAGTGCAGGCAGCTTGGAGCTTGGAGAGCAGGCCCTGCAGCTCCTGCTCTGGGGACGAGCTCTGAACCTGAAGCAGGACACCCAGGGCCTAGTCCTGGTGCTCCCTACAAGGGGGTAGGAGGATCACCTCCTCTCCTTAGGCTTCTGTTTCCTTGGCTACCAAGTAAGCTGGGTGGAATACATGGTTTTTAATGTCCCTCTGACTTTCAGGACTCTATACATAAGTAAGTGTGTTTGTGTTTCTGTGGGGGAGACAAAGGGGAGGGAGGTGCGGTATTAAGAGTGAGTTGTATAACAGCAAGTCAGGGCTAAGACGTATAAAAGTACACACCCCCCAGAAACACATAGAGGCATATGCAGATCCTTCAGACAGATTTCTCTAAAATTTATGGGTGTCATGAAACAGACTGTAAAAAAGAAAACAATGACATTATGAATGCTGATTTAACTGAAGCACAGCAGAGGAAGGGAGACCTTGAACTCCTCAGAGATAACAACTTTGGATAATACAAAAGGTAATTTCAGATCTTTCCAAAGGCCTTTCGAAGTCCAGGGATGAGGTTCTGTGTTGCAGGGAAAGGACTCACACATAAGTTTTGTTAAAATGATTAGAAAGAAAATAACAGGCACTGGATTTACAGCCAGTCTCCGGGCAATGAATGATTTGTCACCTTCTTCTTCCGTTATTGACTCTCGCCTATAGACAGACGAGGAATGACTGCTGATGAAAGTGCCTGTGTAGAGGCCACTCAGACTGTGTCAAACATTCCTCCAGGAATGTTTGCAGGGAGCCCCGGGCTCTCTGCAAAGGCCCAACCTCCTCAGAGATGCTCTGCTGCCTCATTCAGCCAGCATTTGGAGGTTCAACTTCTGACTACCTATCTCGCAGCTGCACCCCGTTTTCCATCCCCACAAATCCTATTTTCTGACACAGGGGCTCGCTCTGTCACCCAGGCTGAAATGCAACGGTGTGATCATGGCTCACTGCAGCCTCAAACTCTTGGGCTCAAGCAATCCTCTCACCTCTGCCTTTTGAGTATCCAGGACTACAGGTGGTGCCACCACACCCAGCTTTTTTTAATTATGATTTTTTGTAGCGATGAGGTCTTGCTATGTTGCTCAGATTAGTTGCGAACTCCTGGCCTCAAGCCATCCTTCACACCCATCCCTCACAAATCCATTTTAAACAAATAGAACATTATGTACCCTTCAAATAACAATGAACACATCATTTATTTGACTAATGCTGCTGCCTTCCAGAACTTGCTAATGTCACTATCCACTGGCACCTGGGCTCTTAATAACATCACTCATTTACTGGGCACCTACTTTGGGCCAAAAGGTTTCTTGTGAATTGTTACAAATCTTTACAATGCCCTCTTATGATGAAGACCTTGAAGTTAAACAAATGCTCAAAGTTACATAGTCAGTGGATCTGATAGCTGAACCAAGCTGTCTGACTCCAAAGGTGGAGTGGACTCACAAACATCTCGTCCAGAGTAGTGTGAACTATCCACACCTGCTCCCGCCTCATTCCTCAACCTCATCTCACAACTTCACTATTGCCCTGGGAGACAGCAAAGCACCTGCAGCTTTCAAACACTACAGGATCCAGAAATGAAGGAAGCTGGGAGATCCAGGCACAAGCAAGGAGCACCAAACCTAGAGGCAAGTTCTCAGTCCAGAATTTTCTGCCCCTTCCCTCTCTTCTTGCCTAATTCTACCAATTAGGTTCACTGTCACACTGAAAAAGAAACTGGAAATTGCTTCCCGGAAGTTAAGGCGCTAATTAACATTTACTCTTTGGTTTCAATGTCTGGAATTGGAGAACAATATTCTTAACACAGCAGAGAACACCTGCCCTGCCACAATGGGAGTTTGATTCAGAGTTGACTCAGTGATTTGGAGGTTTACAAAGTACCATGATGGGCCGTCGGGGTCCTGGAAGGTCCTGAGGACAGAAGTAGGAGACAGGGAGGCAGCAAGAGGCAGCACCCAGGAAACGCTTTGTCAATTTCAAAACTGTGCTCAATTTTTTTTCTCTTCCTCTTCCTTTCCCTCCCCTCCTATATAGTCTCCTACTCCCCAAACCCAAGATAACAGGATGAGTACTGCATTCCAGTTGCAAACTGAGTTAAAATGGCACCTGTGAGGCCGAGGCGGGCGGATCACAAGGTCAGGAGATCGAGACCACAGTGAAACCCCATCTCTACTAAAAATACAAAAAAAAAAAAAAAAATGAGCCGGGCGCGGTGGCGGGTGCCTGTAGTCCCAGCTACTCAGGAGGCTGAGGCAGGAGAATGGCGTGAACCCAGGAGGCGGAGCTTGCAGTGAGCCAGGATCGCGCCACTGCACTCTAGCTTGGGCGATAGAGCGAGACTCCCTCTCAAGAAAAAAAAAAAAAAAAAAAAAAGGCACCTGTGAACCTAGGCATTATTTGAAATGTCTTTACAGGGAAATACATGATCTGATTCTAAACAAACAAGTGTATACCTAGCGCATTTCTAAATGTGAGGCAGCTATTATTCACAGCAAGTCCCTGAGAAGCTGATTCAATGCGCCACAAACAAGCATAAGAGTTCAAAAGAAAAAAGGTGGGGTGGGGTGGGAGGTTGGAATGGGGCATCTGCTTAAAGTTTTCATTCCTAATAGGAGATATTTCTAAATTGAGTTGAAGAAAACTTGTGATACATTGTAGAGTCACTTACACTGTTTCACTTTGATTACTGGTTTCTCCCCAAAATAAGATTCAACAGAAAAGGTAACAAGAGTTCACCTCAGATACCAGTCTCAACAGGCATGGAGGTAGAGACCTCATTAATAGCATAGGAACTCACCAAGTAACGTTATTCCTCCCACCCCTTTTGAATATCCACATAGAAGTTCTCCTACTAGATGTAAGAGCAAATGCAAATGACTCGCATTGTCAAGAATAAGGTCCACCGCGGGGAAGTTCTACCGGGGGACCACGAGGAAGCATGAAGGCCAAAACTTAGTCTGACCTATTCCCGGTGAGCCAGTGATTTTCCCCATGGCCATGGTCAGGTCACTTTATCCTTTATGGCTTTTGCTTTTCTGCGTGCAAAACGGAAACATTCCACTGATCACATTCATTCACCTTATAACTGCACAGGCCCTTAGAACATCTAATCTAACTGCTTCCTTGTATGGATGAGAACCCTGAACGCCAAAGAGGTACTGCTGGTAGTTACAGGCCACGCAGTGTCAGAACTAAGATTAGAGCAAGGTCTCCTGATTCTTAAGCAAGCACTCCGATATCCTGCTATCAGTCAACTATTACCATACAAAGGTGATGAGATGACCTGAAAATGACAGTCTGGCCATCACCCTAATGGCAACATTCAGTTGACATTCAATCTCCATAGTTTCTACTAAATGGATATGATAAAATATAATAAAATATGCCATATCTGATACATTTATAAGCCAGTATAATATTCATTTAAAGTTAAAATTTACCTTTAAAATACATATCTGAATTATTTTCACACCAAAGATCCTATGTTCTAGTGTATTTATAGGTAGCATTAACCAAACACATTTAAAATAAAATCACAATTACCTGCAAAGAAATTGTTTAGGTTTCATTTTAATTAATGTCATACAAAAATGAATCCAATTTGCTTTAAAAACATTGAGTAAATGTCTGACAATCTCTATAATGACTTGCAGCTAGAGCATTCCTAACTGCATCTACTCACTGCTTCACAAAACCCATTTCTCTGGCCGGGCACGGTGGCTCACGCCTGTAATCTCAACACTTTGGGAGGCCAAGATGGGTGGATTACCTGAGGTTGGGAGTTCAAGACCAGCCTGACCAACATGGAGAAACCCCATCTCTATTAAAAAGACAAAAAATTAGCCTGGCGTGGTGGCGCATGCCTGTAATCCCAGCTACTACGGAGGCTGAGGCAGGAGAATCGCTAGAACCCGGGAGGCGGAGGTTGCACAATGTGAGCCAAGGTCACGCCACTGCACTCCAGTCTGGGAAATAAGAGTGGAACTATGTTTAAAAACAACCACCACCACCACCAAGAAAAAAAAAAAAAGAAAAAAGAAAAAAAAAACCACCCTTCTCCAAAATAAGTCTACTCTCCTGGCTGAGAGCTTAAGAGACAGGAAAAAGAATATTTATGGCTAACTTGGACTGTAGGACATATATTCATGTGCATAAAAGGTTAACTTAGAACTCCGGTACTCATGTTAACCTGTTTTATTCAAATAAACTTATTTTTTAATAAAACTGACAGATTAAAAGAGTGAAAAAAAATTAAAACTGTGGAAATAATAATTGTTTCCTATGCCAAAACATAGCAGAAATACTTCTGTCTGAGGACATCCAGATGGTCTAACAACCTTTAAGGAAAAGATAGTGAAAATCACTGCATTTCAGGAACTTGTTTTTGAGAGACCTCAGTGAGTACAATTGGCAATGTCTAGTTTAGTAATATATCCAGCTTCACCAAGACAACACTGAACAGTAGGAACAGGGTCAGATCACTGAGGGATGTAAATTCCGGGGAAGAATTTAAGACTCTTCACCCCTTAAAACCGTGTTATCCATCCTCCCACTTGGACCTGAAGCTTTTTCTGGGGACAAGAACAATGTCACAGCCCAGTGTCTAAGGCCCTCATTGTAAAAGTTCAATTTGTTGGATCAAAGAAAAAATAAATTGCTCAAGTAGGTTGGGAGATGTAGTTGCCACAAATAATATGGCAAAACATTCATGTATTTTTAAATTTTTTAATGATGGAAAGTTTAATTAAAGTTTGTTGTTCCTCTTCTATGCCACGTACAGAAAAGGTGCACAGAAAGTCCTGAGAGGTACACAAAACAAAGTCTACCCAAACGCTTATTCCTCCCAATCTTTACCTTCTTATGTAAAAGATCTGCCTAAAACATTACATACCCCGAGTAGCTGTCCTTGATTATGTCTAGCTTAGGGGTCCTCCTATGTGCTCATGTTCTGCCGTGTAGAAGAGCTCCAATATATTCTACTTTCCTGTCTCCCATTCAGAAAGCCAGCTCTTGAGAATCGAAGTCTGGTGATATTCAGGTCACTTACCTACTTAATTTTTTTGAGACAGGGTCTCACTGTCACCCAGGCTGGGGTGCAGTGGTGTTACCATGGCTCACTGCAGCCTGGATGCTACTTTACTTCTAGTTCCTAACACAGTAATTGGCACATGGTAAGCCTGTTGAATGAATGAGTAAATTAGTGGTTTGGAAAACAGAGGACTGGATAAATGTGTGCGTAGGGGAATGCAGTTCATTTCAGGCAAATCCTCATGCCAGAGCAAGTCAAACAATGGAGTATGGAAGAGGCCTCAGAGATCATCTAGTCCAATTCCCTCATTTTCCAGAAGCCAAGGAATGTTGGCATAGTGCCCATGAAATAAAAAGAAAAAAATTAGAAAACATAAAAGAAAATTAGGAAAAGCAAACATTCTCTCCTATTAAATGAAGCTTCCAGCCCACACGATCTGCAAGTGGAATTTAAATAATTAAAATTTTCACAACACTAATTGCATTTGGCCCTTATTAGTGACTTCAAATGTGTCCACCTATTACCTAATGGTGTCAAGTCTACATCTTCCAGGCTCAATTACTTAGTATGTAGATGAGGCAAGATTCTCCCTTCTCTCTTTTCTGTGTTTCTCCAGCCTTTCAATGCTCATTAGCACCTCCAACAGAAGGCAGAGGAAATGAAACTCCAATTTATCAATGTCAACTGTTGAACCAGCAAATTGCATCAGTCCCGCCCCCACATGGAAGTGTTTGGACAATTCTGAATAAACAAGATGTTGGCAGCTGTGTTCCAATGGTTCAGTAATTGCATTGTTTCCTACTGTGCTCTATGGGTTGTGAAATGAATTTATTAAATAACCTACACAAGGGGAATGTGGTGTGCTCTAGCAGACACAACTCTGGGCTGCTGCTGGGAAACTGTCCATAGTCTCCCATTTTGACCACTAGTCTTGACTCCAATTTTTCTGGTCCTCAGGCTCCTAAACTATTCACAAGGATAGTAATTCCGCCCTGGGCTGTAGAGAAATCTCTAGTACTTAAAACACTATGTGCTTTTTTCTCCCCATGCAGAGGTTTAACATTTATCATATTCTCTATATACTAGAACCTTGCATACTTACTTTCAGACCAAACTATGCCCTTTGAGTACAACATCCATAACACAAAATGGTACACAGGGCTTGTAGGAATGTAAGTTTAACTGACCACTTCATACTGGATGACAAGTCAGGAAAGGAAAATTGAGTCAAGGCACGTGTAGCAAATGGTGGAGGGATTTAAACATATAGAACGGGAAGCAATTCTATTGTCTTCAGTATGTTTGCCAGTTGGTATTTTGCCAGTTTTCTTGGGCTATTAAAACTAGTTGGTGTTTTGTAAATTTAGCCTGGCTGTGTGACAGAATGAGAAACCATTTTCAAGTGCAGATGGAAAACCTACTTATATATCATTGTGATTATAAAAGGGAAAATAAATTAAGTTTTAATACAAGTCAACCCTAAACCTAGTTGACCCCATGTCAGCTAGTGTTAAACTGGCCTCTTCATCTCAGGAGGCAGACGAGTTTGAGATTACAGAGAATGCCCTCAGACAGAATCTCCCTGCAATTCTGGTATTAGCTGGAACCTAAGTAGCCCAAGGTCTCCTGGTGGTTGGAGCATTTTTTCTAGACACAGAAGGAGGCTGAGTGCAGATAAGATACGGGAGGACAGCTTCCTTTCAGCTGAAGTTTGGCACTCACTCGGCATTGCAAATTAGGCGTCAATTGTTTTCCCTTTCTTTCTGTTTTTTGAGACGGAGTCTCGCTCTGTCGCCCAGGCTGGAGTACAGTGGCCGGATCTCAGCTCACTGCAAGCTCTGCCTCCTGGGTTCCCGCCATTCTCCTGCCTCAGCCTCCCGAGTAGCTGGGACTACAGGTGCCCGCCACCACCCCCGGCTAATTTTTTGTATTTTTAGTAGAGACGGGGTTTCACCAGGTTAGCCAGGATGGTCTCGATCTCCTGACCTCGTGATCCGCCCGCCCCGGCCTCCCAAAGTGCTGGGATTACAGGCGTGAGCCACCGCACCAGGCCATCTTACCTGCTTTCTGCAACAAAAATGTTGGTGTTTATAGAACATTCTGTTCTTTCTAGACTGACTTAGTGTCCTTCAAGGCACTCTTCTGAATAAACTGATAATTTGCTTCCCCTTCCCCACCATAAAAGTAGAATGCCATATGTGCATAGAAGTTCCTGCTGTAGCTTTATGTTCCATATGCTTTGGCTGTGTCCCCACCCAAATCTCATCTTGAATTTCAGCTCCCATCATTCCCACATGTTGTGAGAGGGACCCGGTGGGAGATAATTGAATCATGGGATTGGTTTCCCCCATACTGTTCTCGTGGTGGTGAGTAAGTCTCACGAGATCTGATGGTTTTATTTGGGGAAACCCCTTTTGCTTGGCTCCCATTCTCTTCTCGGCCGCCATATAAGACATACCTTTTGCCTTCTGCCATGTTTGTGGGGCCTCCCCAGCCGTGTGCAACTGTGAGTCCATTAAACCTCTTTTTCTTTATAAATTACCCAGTTTTGGGTATGTCTTTATCAGCTGCGTGAAAATGGACTAATACAACGTTCTTTGGATTCTAGCTGAATGCAAGTTTGTTTTATTTTCTAATTAGGAGCCCTCCAGCCAAACTGTAGGTCAACAGCCCAAAGGGCAGCACAGTCAAGTGTGGGTTTTAAAAAGCCACACACAATGACGCATGGAGAAGTGAAGATCAGCATCTGAGTCCTACCTGGAGTGTGCTCTGGAATGGGACAGGAGACCAAGGATCCAGCGCACCTCTGCAGCAGGAGTGAGGCCCGAGATGCCTGTATCCCTGACTCTCAAGAGCTAGCAAGCCATTTCCTCATCTGGGGCCTGTTTTCTCATTTGGAAAATGGTAGATTTGGACAGGTTGATTTTTTTTTAAGTCATACTTATTAAGGTATACTTTATATACAATAAAACTCACCCCCTTTTAAAGATGCAGTTGGATAAGTTTGGCAAAGGTATAAAGTTGTATAACCTCCACAATTAAGACAGAATATTTCCATCACCCCAAAAAGTTTTCTCACACCCTTTGGCAGTTAATCCCCTTCCCAGCCCCCAGGCAATCTCTGTTCTGATTTACGCCTGTAGTTTTACTGTTTCCTGAATGACATATAAATGACACAGTATATAGCCTTTTATGACTAGCTTCTTTCACTTAGCATGATGCTTTTAAAGTCCATCCACTTTGCTGAGTATCAATAGCTTGCTTCTTTTTGTACAGATGTGACACAATTTATCCATTCACCCGTTTCTGGGTTTTTGCTAATACGAATAAACCTTTTGTAAACATTTGTGTACAGGCCTTTGTGTAGAAATAAATTCCATTTATCTCAGATGAATACTTGGAAGTGCAATCGCTGTTCCATTTTTTAAGTGTGGGTGTGTGTTTGACTTTCTTATAAAGTGTCACATTATTTTCCAAAGTGCTTGTACCATTTTGCATTCCCACCAGCCATGTATGGACTGGATGACATTAAATGGGCAGCCTCAGATAATGACTGTTGTTCCTTTGACAAATCAATGCCTCATGTGTGCACTCTTCTGGAGCATTCCTCTGTTTATGTTTATGTTTCTATGTATGGTGTATCTATAAATGGTGAGACACGATCTCACTCTGTTTCCCAGGCTGGAGTGCAGTGGCACAATCACAGCTCACTGCAGCTTCAACCTCCTAGGCTCAAGTGATATTCCCACCTCAGCCTCCTGTATAGCTGGAACCACAGGCATGCACCACCATGTCCAGCTAATGTATTTGTTTATTGTAGAGACGGGGGGCGGGGGTCTTGCTATGTTGCTCAGGCTAGTCTTGAACTCTTGGGTTCAAGGGGTCCTCCTGCTTCAGCCTCCCAAGTAGGTAGAACTACAGGTGCATGCCACCATACCCAGATAATTTTTTGTATTTTTAATTTTTGTAGAGTTGGGATCTTGCTATGTTGCCCAGTCTGGTCTCAAACTTCTGGCTTCAAGTCATCCTCCCACCTTGGCCTCCCAGAGAGCAAGGGTTACAGTTGTGAGCCACCACACCAGGCTACATTCTTCATTTTATTCAAAAAATATATTATGAACATAGAGTTTTTCTGACTCTTAGTATGTTAATGCTTCAAAGATGTGTGTGTGAGTGTGTGTGTATGTGTGTCAAAGGGAGAGAAGAGAAAAAAGATGAGGATCCACTGATGGACATCTGAGCTCTGAGTTCTGAATAATGCATTGACATGTTTCATTTTAAGCACTGTTTGGGTTCCATTCCGCACCCCCACCCCCCTGCAAGCTAATGACCTCACCACTTTGAGCACCCAGCTGTTGCTGTCTGAAACCTGACTTTCACTATGAACAGACTCACAGCTGCAATACTCTGCCTACCTAATAATGCATGGCTCTTATCTGCTTCATACATCCCTTTTGTTAATCAACTTCACGAGGCAGGCTCCTCTGTTTTTCTGGTTATTTCTCCCCAAACCAGTTATCTCTCTGCAAAAGAAAAGGAAGAGGCAAGTATATCTTGAGAAGGAGAAGAGTTTGGGTTGCAGTGCAAGTGCTATTGGAAGTCTGCCTGTCTGTTCATTTTGCCACTCAAAGTGTTGTTCATGGCCCAGAAGCAAAGGCATCATCTGCTTGCTAGAATGAAGAATCTCAGCCTGCATTTGGGACCTAATGAATCAGAATCTGTGTTTTAACGGAAGACCCAGTGGATCTATAGGCATGTTAAAGTTCTAGAAGCGCTGGAAAGGAACATAAATCACAGAGAGTTTCCATTTATTCAATTTAAGGACTGACCTGTGGGTATGAGATGGCCAAGCTAATAAGGACAAAACCATGTCTAAAAGGCTGGGTGGTCTGAAGGAAATAGCCGACACCCAGTGATCCTCACCTCCTGATACCCATAACTCTTGTGTAGCCCCCTCGAACACTGAATGAGGGTTGGCCTGTGTGGCAAATCAAATAGGTAAACGTGATAGTATGAGACTTCGGAAGCTAGGTCATAAAGACACTGCAACCTTTTCTTGCCTTGATTCCTTGGATCACATGCTTGGGTAGAAGCCAGTCACTATGTTGCAGCACTTCAAGGGAACCTTGTGGAGAGGCCCACAAGGGGATGAGCCGAGGCCTCCCAACACCAGCACCAACTTGCCAGCCACGTGAGTCCGGTGGAAACTCTAGCCCCAGTCAAATTTTAGATGACTGCAGCCCTGCAACCTCCTAAGAGACCACAAACCAGAACTACTCAACTACACCACTCCTAGATGCCTGACTCCAAGAAACTGTGTGAGATCACAAATGCTTAATGTTGTTTTAAGCCACTAAGTTTTGGAATAATTGATTACTCAGCAGCAGAAAACTAGTACAGGAACAGAAAGATGGATCTGAGGCTGGGTTTTCTCAACTAGTAGCAATTTTCCATAGTCGCGTCACCTTCTTAGTATCTCAGATGACTCATCTGTGAAAGGAGCCATGGCAGTTCGTCAAATCTTCAACACTTTTGGATGTAAGATGCACCGTTACTTTACAAATCACTAGAATAGCGAAAAATATTCATATGTAGACAATCAATTCTAAGATGCATACTATTATGAGGGATGTACAATTGTGAGAAAGGGGAGCATCTTAAAAAAAAAGTCAATGAAATACAATTATTTTACTTGTTCTGCCCACCACACAGAGACGGTGTAAGGATCAATGGAATAACAGATGAAAAGATACCTGGAAGGAACTTGATGGGCAGCATCCTGAAGCACCACAGCTTGAGAAGGGGAAATGCCATTACAGTTATCCAAAGTAGCTAATTAAACTGGCTCTGCTGGGCTTTGCCAACTCCCTTTTAATGCTATTGCCTCAGGCTCCTATCACAATTTATACTCACAATGACTGCTACAAAGCCCAGCTGAGAGGAAAAAAATAGTCAAGGAAAACCATCTACAGCAGTGTTCCTTAAACCTGTTTGAGCATAAGAAATCACTCAGTGCCTTTGTTAAATATACACCCAGGCCCCTTGCCTAGAGACTTTGATTCAGTAAATCTGCAGCTGGCATTGGAATCTGTATTTTAACAAGGGCCCCAGGCAGTTCTTACGAACATACAAGTTTTAAAACACTGATCTAAACAAGATAATATTGACACACTTACTGATATTTTTTCTTGGATCAAATTGTAATAGAAAATCACAAACTTAGATTGCCTTAGTTACGTCCCCTCCCCCATATAAAAATGTTTTCAACTAAGTGAAAGATTTTACTGAAGGCCAATGCAAAAAACTTGTCTTACCAAGTAAAGTTTATCATCAGCTGGAAAACTTAAGTGATGGCAAATTATACTATTCAATGTTTATAATATTCACAAATCTGCATAATAAAGATATGAAAGAGTATGTCTGGTCAGGTGCGGTGGGTCACGCCTGTAATCCCAGCACTTTGGGAGGCCGAGGCAGGCAGATCACGAGGTCAAGAGATTGAGACCGGCCTGGGCAACATGGTGAAACCCTGTCTCTACTAAAAATACAAAAATTAGCTGGACGTGGTGGCGTGCGCCTGTAGTCTCAGCTACTCGGCAGGCTGAGGCAGGAGAATCACTTGGACCCAGGAGGCGGAGGTTGCAGTGAGCCGAGAGATCGAGCCACTGCACTCCAGCCTGGGCAAAAGAATGAAACTCCATCTGGAAAAGCAAAAGAAAAAAAAAAACAGTACCTCTACTGACAGACCTGTCTCTTTTAAATCAATCAATAAAAGTTGCTAGGCAACCATTTTTTCCTTTTTTGCATAGACTGCCAGGAATCTTTTATCTAAAATGTATGCGCTCAAACAATAGCTATCTACCTATGTCAAATAAAACATGTCCTGCTACATAAACCTTCCCGTGAGACTTTAGCTTTGCCCTGTATTTTAATGGACACATTACAGTAAAATCTTTTTTCTTTAGACCTTTTTTTTTTTAGAAGAAAGCAGAAAACAAATTTTAAAATCAATAATGTTAGGTAATTTTTGTTGTTGTTTCTAATCACATTCAGACTAAACAACTGTACCACAATTTCTAGCAATTCTTCTTCCAGTTGCTTGGGTTGTCTCCCCTCATGGCAATCCCTTGGCCTGCTTTTAAAACACAAAACAAATGCTAACCCTATCTTGGCAAGGAAAGTCAATGACTCATTCAAGCCAAAGAGTTAAGAGACTAAACAAAAAATAATTTTAGAGCAGCTCCTCAAAAGGCTCTTCTTCTTTTCCTCCGACGTACAACATAATTTTCTGACAATCTGACGCAACTATGGCAGCACCTTCAAGCCATTAAAAATCATTTTTCTGCAAAAACAAAACAAAAACAAAAAACTTCCACTTCGTTTTTAAACATCTCACTTGTGTGCCTTCAGTTTCGCAACAGAAATTCATCCTTGACCTAAACTTCTAAATATTTCACAAACAATAATTAAGTCACTAGAACCCTGCTGTGAAAAGGGCATTTTCTGACAGATGGGCAAGGAAAGTCAGAGCACAAAAATAGATTCGATGCTTTTCCAGCCTTACAGAGCAAGGAGGCATGAGGCAAGGGTTTCCATATCAACCCGCAGATCAACCCTAGAGCTCTGGGGGCACGCAGTGTCTCAAAAGCACACGACTAAGTTGTCAATACTTAGATCATGTGGTAGTGTTACTCACTGTTGTTCCAATGGAGTTTCTCAATCTCTATGATTCTTCTCATACTAGCCTGGCTGCCCAGGCTAACTTCACCTTCTTCTTCTAGGGAAAGATCTTTTCCTCTGTTGAGTCCTGCAGACTTCCCTCTCTTTCCATCAAGGCTAATCCCATCCTTATCTGTATTCCCATGACACTCACAACATGGCATCACAAATGGTTGTCTCATATGTCTGTCTCTGCTACTGAACCAAGCAGCTTGAGGTCAATGATCTCAGTTCATTCATCTTTGAATTGCAGGATCAATCACACTGCAGGCACATGGTACATGGCAGGTACTCGGCCAATTGGTGTGCATGAATGAATCGAGTTCAGCGACACTGAGGTCCCTCAGATTCTCTGACTCAAATCCAGTTATGAGGCCGGGCATGGTGGCTCATGCCTGTAGTCCCAGCTACTCGGGAGGCTGATGCAGGAGAATCGCTTGAACCCAGGAGGTGGAAGTTGCAGTGAGCCGAGATCGTGCCATTGCACTCCAGCCCAGACAACAAAGCGAGACTCCATCTCAAAAAACAAAACAAACAAAACAAACAAACAAATCCAGTTATGATGCAAATAAGGACATGAAGACGGAGGAAGTAATTTTCCCCAAAGTTATATCAAAAAAAAAAAGACAAAAATCTAGATTTTCTCATCCCCATTCCACTGCTTTTCCCTCATGCCTCCTCTTTGCACATGCTGTTTCTCCTGTGGGGCCACTACTTTTTGTGTCTTCTGCCACTACTTTTCTGACCTTCCCAAGGTTTCTCCCAAGTCCTTCACATCTCAGCCAAGGAACAAAAACAAGGAAGCCAAACACAACAAGGAAGTGCCAGCTGTTCTACTGTGAGAGCAAGACAAACTGGGAACAATACAATGCTGGCAGAATTTCTTTCCGGGATAGACTGAAATGTTCCTTGGATTGTGCAGACAATTGCTTTCTATCAGCGGTACAGATGTTTGAGAGGACTGTTCATTTTTTTTTTTTTTTTTGAGACAGAGTCTTGCTCTGACGCCAGGCTGGAGTGCAGTGGCGCAATCTCAGCTCACTGCAACCTCCACCTCCCAGGTTCAAGCGATTCTCCTGCCTCAGCCTCCTGAGTAGCTGGGACTACAGGCACCCGCCACCATGCCCAGCTAATTTTTGCATTTTTAGTAGAGACAGGGTTTCACCATGTTGGCCAGGATGGTCTCAATCTCTTGACCTCATGATCAGCTTGCATTGGCCTCCCAAAGTGCTGGGATGACAAGTGTGAGCCACTGCGCCCGGCCAATTATTCACATTTTATTCGCCCATGGATCTTTAGAAAGTGTCGTTAAAAAAAAAAAAAAAAATCTTAAAAACATACAACCACATTTGCAAATTTTATTCCACTTAATTCAGAAAAATGCTAGGCTCTGATTCCCAAGTCACTTATAGATTCCAGAAAAAAATGATAACAATTTGATCTAATTTCTTAAAACATTTTAACTGTCTGTTGGTCTAAAACTATTTATTAAGACATTAAGAATCATTTTCAGTCTTAACTCTGGAATTAAACTAAAAAAATCAGATGAATCACTTCTACTATTGTCTCTGTTCTACCTCTGTTTAAATATAACAAAACTCTGCCAACTTACAGATTTACTAGCCTTGATCCTAGAACTCATGGAGAAAAACCTGACCTCCTTTGGAAGAAAAAAAAAAAGAAAGGATTGGAGAAAAAAAAAAAAAAAAAAAAAAGCCTTCCCTCAGACAAAAAGCTTTTGATTACAGGATGCCACTATTTTCAGAATGTTCTTAGCACATTCCCAGTAAAGCACCATTATATCCTCCCTCTCTGGAGTTGAAAAAAAAGTCCCACCACTCCTAAGCTGGGTGTCTCTGAGGTGTTGGAGTGAGGCAATAGTGAGGTCAGAGAATATGGTTATATGCTCTGGTTTGTTTCTGAGTGGATGGAACTGGGTTACATATCAAGAGATCTAATTATAGACATAGCTCTATCCCTACCTGGACCTCAGCTTCCTTTAATATTAAATAGAGGGCATTCCTTGAAGGTAGCATTCGGTGACTCCCTAACAGAGATAATCTCAGAGCATGTTTCTGAAAAAGCAGAAAATGGATCAAATGTCTTTAGGGAGTTCACTCTATTTTACTTCTGCTACAGAAACCCAAGGGTGCCTGGCACCCACCCCAAGCCATTGCTTCACACAGAACTCTAACACACAAAAGCAACCTGGGCGCTTGTTATGGGCTAAGTTGTAGACTCACAAATTCTTATGTTGAAGCCCTAACCCCCAGTAACCTCAGAATGTTACTGTATTTGGAAATACAGACTTTAAAGAAGTGATTAAATTAAAATGAGGCTGTTAGAGTGAGTCCTAATTCAATCTGACTGGTAGCCTTATAAGAAGAGATATCTGGATGCACAAGGGTGCACATACACAGAAGAAGGCCATGTGAGGACACAGCAAGCAGGCGGCCGTCTGCAAGCCAAGGAGAGGGGCCTCAGGAGAAACCACACCTACTGACATGTTGAACTTAGACTTCTAGCCTCCAGAACTGTGAGGAAACAAATTTCTGCTGTTTACACTACGCTGTCTGTGGTATTTTGTTATGGCAGACTTAGCAAGCTAATACAATACTGAACAGATTTAACTGTTTAGATGGTTCAATCATCCTGCCTAGTTTTCTCCTTTCTCTAAAGAAAAGACTTTCATCTTAATGCTCGTAACTAATTTTCCCAAGGTCACACAGTTACTTAAGTGTCAGAAGAGGTACTCGAACATGGCTCATGGGAAGAAACAGGTACCCTCAGACATCTGTACTTTTTTCTTTTTAAAAAATGCAGATGATACAACAAAACACCAAAACACTTGGCATAGACATCCAAAGACCATACCCAGGGTACAGTCATAATGCTTGAAGAACCCATTTTAAATTAGGATTATGACACTGAAGAACTAAAAAAATAATGTTAAAATATGCCCTGTTTGAGCCCAGAACTATGTCAGCATCTGCTGACCACAGTAAGTATTAGCAGTTCTTCTTTCCCCCTAGAAAGCCCACACGTTTCCTCCTGAGAGAGCTCTCCATTGCTACTTATTCTCCTCTGAGTGGCTTTCTTTCCCAAAAGGGCCTTCTGAAGGCTGTAAACATGGAGAGACATTCCCACATAAACACGCCTATTGTTAAGAGTATTACCACACATCAGTGTCAACATTAGCACTGGAACATGTCTCCTTTTCGGCTCCTGGTCACACTCAAGGCCTGAACAGGCAATCCTCCATCCCTGTCCGACCTGGGCTCCCCACCAAGCACAAGACGCAGCTCAAGGGGAGAACAAGCTGCAGACTGTAACAGTTCATCATTCCAAGGCATGCCCCTCAGCGGAGAGGCATTAAGATGAGCTCCTGGGAGAGAACCCAACGGAGGATTCCTGTAGCAAACCTTGATTGTCAGACCTGAATCAAGGAAAGGGCTCTCGCTCACTGGGTTCCAAATGACATTCCCTGGATGAGTCTGGGCTTTCTGCATCTGAATCATCTCAAAAGATTTTGCAAAAAAAAAATATAGATTCCAAAATGCCATTCTAGGACATTCCACGTCATGAGTCTGGGGCTTTGGATTCTGTATTTTTAAATGATTCCCAGGTGACTGTCTAATCTGAGAAACACACAAAACTGCCACACATTTTTTAGTTGAAAGAAAACAAAACAACTGAGAAGAAGCCAATGCCAACAAATCACAGTTCTTATCAAGTCAGTATCAGAAACATCAGAAACCCGGAAGTATCGCCCATCTACTTCTATATTAGTTTTCGATTATTACATGACAGAACACCCCCAAACTTAGGGATTTCTAACAACAAACACTTCTTATCTTTTCGTTTCTGTAAGCTGAGAATCCAGGAGCAGCACAGCTACATGCCTGCCTAGGCTCCCTCAGCAAGCTGCAGTGACACCAGTCATGGCTGGAGCTACAGCCACATCTGAAGGCTTGACTGGGGCTGAAAATCTATTTCCAAGTCATTGACCAGAGGCCTCAGTTCTTCACTGGCTGCTGGCAGAAGGCCTTGGTTCTTTCACACACGGGCATCTATAGAAGACATCTTAAGCGTGCTCATGATAGCAGCTATTTCCCCTACAGGAAGTGATCCAAGAGAGGGCAAAGAGGAAACCACAGTGCCTTTATTTATTTATTTATTTATTTATTTCCAAGAGAGGGCAAAGAGGAAACCACAGTGCCTTTATTTATTTATTTATTTATTTATTTATTTAGAGACACAGTCTCGCTCTGTCGCCCAAGCTGGAGTGCAGTGGCCAGATCTTGGCTCACTGCAAGCTCCGCCTCCTGGATTCACACCATTCTCCTGCCTCAGCCTCCTGAGTAGCTGGGACTACAGGCGCCCACCACATGCCTGGCTCGTTCTTTTTTGTATTTTTTTTAGTAGAGACGGGGTTTCACCGTGTTAGCCAGGATGGTCTCGATCTCCTGACCTTGTGATCCGCCCGTCTCGGCCTCCCAAAGTGCTGGGATTACAGGCTTGAGCCACCGTGCCCGGCCACCACAGTGCCTTTAATGACTAGTCCATACAGTTGCACACTATTGCTTCCACTTTTGTCCATGCATGAAAAGCGCGTCACTAGGTTCAACCCACCTTCAAGAGAAAAATGGGCTCCATCTTTTGAAGTGAATATCAAATAATTTGTGGACATATTTTAAACCAGCATACTTTCCAATGTTTCTGTCACGCCAAGAATGAACTAGAAATTAGAGATACAAAAATACATACACGATTTTGACTCTGCCCTCATGGAATCTTGGAGCAGGGATAGAAGGGACAAACGAAGTATCCACTGTATTATCTTCCTTTTTGGAAGTCAAACTGGTGAATGCCCATTTAGGTCAGGAGCAGAGGCACATCGTGTACTGAATTAGAAGTCAAAAAAGCCTGGGTTTGAGACCCTGGTTTCCCACTTTTAGCTATGTACATCACTTAGCCACTAAGTTACGACCTTTTTCTTTTACAAAAGGAAAATTACTTATGACTTCATGGTGGTGAGGGGGGAGTGGGAGGCCCGGGTTTTGTGAGGGCTAAAGAAGATAAAGTACGTGGCTGTGCTGGAAAACCAGCTGAGTGCTGTAAATATTAACAATTACAATTACTAGCATGCTTATTAGAAGCAAAAATACATACATATCAGAAGGTGAAGAGGTCAACACACACAGGTCACCTTAATTCCTTTTGCATGTACCCACTCTGGATTTGTATACCTTCCTTCTTGGAGCAAAACAGCCTTCTGTTTCTCTCTGGGGCCCTCATCTCCCTGCTCCAAACTATGTTTTCCTTCTGCTAAACCTGTCCTACCTGTGGTGTTCCTGGCAATTAGAGCTGGATGGGCCCTGTACAATGTACTTAAACAAGTGCCCAAAGCTACTTCATCAAGCAACTCATCTTGAAGACTTACAGTTAACTGCTCCCTAAATGTTTAAATGTTCATTTATGTTGAAGGTGACAGTAAGAAGGAACAGCACATAAATATAGAAGTTTCTGGAAATGTGTTGTATTTGCAGATATGTCTACATATACATTTATGTGTCTGTATGTGTGTGTATCTATTATTTACCTAAGTCTAGATCTAGGTATATGTAAAAACAAACTACCAAGACACAATTCTACTGTCATCAGAATGGGAGCTTTCCCAGAGCTCCAGAGGAAGGAATTTGATTCAGAGTATAACCGCTAAAGAAAATGTCAATCTATATGTCAATCTATACGGAAAACACCTTCTAACCACCTAGGAATATAGATGTATTTGAGAAAGTTCATTCTCAATTCTTTTTCAAATCCCTTTCTCATCTTTTCCCAGTATGTTCAGACTCTTAAAAGAGATCCAAAAAATTCCGTTTTAGGGAAACTCACCGTGGAGAAGCATGTAACGTTAAACCAACCCCCGGCCACTGCGGGTAAAAAATAAAAAGCATCTCTATGCAGAGATAAGAAAGGAGGTTGGAAAACAATATTCAAAATTCCTCCAACCATTGGGGGGTAGAAGACATACTTCAATAAAAATGTTTCAAAAAGATATGTCTTTAGCGAATAAGCCAAAAATCTAAAGATCATTACAAGAATAAGTCTAATGTCCCCTGCAGATATAAAAGATGATCATGAGAGGGAACACAAAAACTCGAGGCGTTCAAGTTTCAGAAAGCCCCTGCAGTGTTCCCCTTTCTGCAGAAAAGGGCGAATAACTGAAATTAGAAACATACACATTACACATTTTCAAAGTCAACCAAAGGGACCAGTATTTTGTTCAAAATGAAAAAGAAAATCAAAGCTCCTTTATTGAATTCAACCACCATAACTTTGTGCTTGGGAGTACGCCAAAGACTTTTTTCTCTTTTTTCTTTTCTTTTCTTTTCTTTTCCTAGAACCTCCCTCTGAAGCTAAGTCGCGGTATCCAGAGTGCATTATTCGGAGAGTTTCCAATTGAATTTCCAGCACAGTCCTTCCAAACCTAGAAAACCCAGAGACTGTTCACAAGAGCATGACTTGTTAGAAACAGGTGAGCAAGGCGCTATGGTAGAAAGTTTCTTGTGGTGGGAGGAGGTGACCAGCTGAATCTCCCCAGATGACTTAGTAAGAAAAAAACTGCTAAAACACAGTATTCGTATGGGCCTCTTAAGCTCCCTTGATCAGCAGAACAGTCAAATAACTCAGAGGCTTTGGCTAGGCAGCTGCTGAACAGATGAAGGCTGGGAAGATGAGGTTTTAGTTGCTTAAGACAATGTCTCGGGAACTTTTCCCCCCTTAAAATTGTTATACACAAATACTTCCCTGCAATCACCGGGAGCTTCCAAGTTGTTCCCTTTAATGAACACCAAAGCTTACAGACAAGAGGCAGGTTGTAGAAAACATATTATAGAAAGTGAAATCAGCACACCATTTGTATAGTGGACAGAACAAGGGTTTTAGATTTAAAGACTCAGGAGTGAATTCACGTGCTCTGTCACACGGTAGTTCACTGACTTAGATAACCAACCCTTCCGGGCCCCAGTTACCTCTATCTCTTAAAAAAGGAGGAGAGGGCAACAGATTATTCTGAAAACAAAGTAAGTATCTTCATGAAAAGCACTTTGGATGAAGGGAACCACACAGTCAAGGAGACCAGTCTGCAAACTTACACAGCGCAGGCTAGCTGGCAGAACAGAACACACGCGTGCAAAAACAATATCAGGCAGGTGTGGCAGCCTGCCTCCCCAGTGGCCCCAACAACCCCACCTTCTGGTGTTCACACCCTTAGTCACCTCTCACCTTGTATCAAAGGTAGCAGTCAGTGTGAGAAATAGGAGTGATAGTTTTTGCATCCAAGATTGGGTTATAAAAGGCATTGCAGCTTCAATCTTAGTCTTTTGTCTGTCTGTCTTTCTCTCATCACTCACTTTAGAAAAGCCACCTGACATGATGTTGAGTAGCCCTACGGAGAGGACGGAGAGGACGAAGTGAAGAAGTGAGATTTCCTGCCAACAGCCTCACAGGCGAGCTTGGAAGTGGGTGCTTCGGCCCAGTCAAGTGCTCCAAAGGCTGCAACTCTGGCCGATAACTTGACCACAGCCTCATGAGCAACTCTGAGCCAGAGCCACCTGCTAAGCCACTCCCAGATTCCGGACCCTCGGAAACTATGGGAGATAATACATATTTGTTGTGTTACAGTGTGGAGTAATCTGTTACACAGCAATGGGTAACTAATACATCAGGCTACGCTGGGGGTTGCTAGGGTTTGGAAGAGGAAGAAATCCCTGAAGGCTAGGGGTTCTTTGTCAAAGGAACAGGTTTTGAAGGAAGGATGAGTTTGTAAGAAGTGGCAGAGTCTAATGTGCTGTAGACACGAGTAGAAGTGAACCAGGCAGAGGGGTGAGAGGGTTTCAAAAAAGCTCCATGGGCAGTGGGTCAAGAGCCAGGGATGGCAGGCCAGAGTGTCTACACTTTATACAGGCAATGGAGCGCAAGTAGGGTCCTTAAGCAAGGAGATGACTGGGCAGTAGCTAGGAGTGCGAGTCACCACTCAGGGGGCATATAAAAGATGAAATAGCTGTTGTAAAACCAGAGGCAGAGAGGTCAACCAGGAGCCTTCCGTAACGACCCAGTGGGGGAAACAAAGAGCTGAACTGGGGCATAGCTGAAGTAGGAATGGATTGAAGAGATGAATGGGAAGTACGGCAAGAACATGGTCTACCGCGTTGAACACTGGCCTCCCGTGGCTGCCTGTCAGAGTCAGAGGTTTCTAAGCACTCACTTGGTCATTTAATATGTGTGCATATTTAGTTCCATGCCTGAGGACAAAGCTACCGCAGGACACATTTTTCAGTCAAAGCACCACCGTTCATGCATATAACATGCTGTTCTGGTACACAATGCATTGCACTACAAAATTAATGCCATAAATATTGTAGATGTTATAGACACAAAATTATAGTAAATATGTAAGCTTCGTTTCCTCTTAAATCAACTTGGCCGCAAGAACTGACTCCAAATTACACTATCTTTAATAAAATGAAGTCAACTAATAATACTGATAATAAAAGGGAACACATGGAAGTAATACAGAGAAAATTCAAAAAATAATCCTTTATACCAGTGACAGGTCTGAGGAGGAAAGGCCTGAAGAACAATATTAGTATTATCAATCTCATCAAGTCATCCTATGCAACAAAAGAAAAATCATCAATGGAGATTCAAAGAACATTCCGATCCGGGAATTTTTTGGTTCTCTGGGAAGTGGACATGGTCCAATGACTCCGAGGTTGTCATATCCACTGTGCATGTTAAGTGCAATCAGGGCCATTCTAGTGGAAATTATGGCAGGAAAACTGACAAAAGGGCCCTAGCCTTTGGCAGACTGTGTCTTTGACCAACAGAAGTCTTAAGAGACTGGAGGTAAAGAAGTAACATGCCCTCGGGGCGAAAAGAACACATGTGGCCTTTCCTTCCCAGATATACGAGGTTAGTGCCCAGCTAGCTTAGTGTGCGTGGGAGGTCTTTTAGCCTACAGTCATTTTGTAGTTAGGAAAGCTGAGGCTGAGAAATTAAAGCTACTAACTCAGGTCAGAGAGCCTGAAGATGAGATCGGGGCTGGCATCCAGATTTACTCAGGGAATAACATACTTCAACCCTGGGCAGCGAGAGGCTCAATCACCCACATCGGCAGCTTCGCTAAAGGATCCTCTGTCACTAAGTTAGTCCTGTCAATGGAACTACAAAAGACAAGTGCTGAAAGAAAGCTCCTTCCTGTCTCTGACACGTCACAGTGGAATGTTCGTCAGCTTTCTTATGGGGAACACGTGCTAAAAACCCAGCTTGAGTAACCTATGCTTCTCTGCTTGCTATGATCAGACAAGGAGACTGTCATCACAGCGTAGAGGCCAGTCCTGCTAACATCATACTGTGCTGGGACCACAGAGATGCTCAGCAAGCGTCCTTTTAGATTAAAAAGCAATAGAGGTAGGGACATTTGCTCATGAAAGTTAGACACGATAAATTCACAGAAATATAAACATATCTCTACTTGGGAAACAGTGACGTCTGTATACAGTACGTACATATAAATAGCAAGACAGCTGGGTCAGGGAAGAGAGAGTCCCTCTCCATCCCAAAAATTGTAACAGAAAACCTATATTCACATCCTGGCTTTACCACTTAGCCATGTGACCTGCAGGTTACTTCACTTCCTGGAGCCTTGTTTACCCAAATTATAAAATAGAAATAAATATCCTCTTCTTTGCCAACCTGCCAAAAAGACTGTGAGAGAGAAGTACCTACACAGCCCCCAGCCAGGCTCACAAGCAGCCATGGCAAACCTCCATGCACAATTAGACAAGGAGCCTCCTGAAATGTATGCTCCATTTGTATGTGAGTCCCACACTAGCAGACTTGGGCCAGAGCACCTGTCCTCCCAGCCCCAGAACTCCCACTCCTCCTCTCCTACCATGCTTACTTCATCTGCTGATTATGAAATGTGCTATTTCTGTCCAGGGTTTGATTCCTGCTCAACTTTTTTCTTTCTAGTTCTGCCTCTCTCAGCTAGAAACCTGTCCTGACCCCACCTGAATCCCCCCATGTTGCAGCCACACCAGCCCACGGGGCATCTAGTGCAGCCAGGCACTCTCACTTACACTGTCCTTACCTCGGTGATGATGAAGCCTGGACACACAGTGCCCATTAACAGTCGAGCTTATTTTTATTTTACTTCCGTACTTTTGGAGGCAAGGAGCGTGGACAGCTTCGGCTGCCCTGAATGTCGCTTGGTGCTCATGTGAATTAGACGTCCCCATCTTCATCACCCTGTCAGGAGACGGATGCCCCCACTCATGTGGTTATTTCAGAGGCAAAAGTATCTCTTCCCTAAGACCTCTGCCAATCTCTAGTTGCCTCTCCCCATTGCTGTGCGCTCTTTAGCTTCCCCTGTCCCTTCCCTTCACCAACTGATTAGTAAATGAGCAGATGCAAAAGCTTAAAATCCAATCCATCGCAAGAACAGAAAACCAAATACCGCATGTTCTCACTCATAGGTGGGAATTGAACAATGAGATCACTTGGACACAGGGTGGGGAACATCACACACCGGGTCCTATTGTGGGGAGGGGGTAACGGGGAGGGATAGCATTAGGAGATATACCTAATGTAAATGACGAGTTAATGGGTGCAGCACACCAACATGGCACATGTATACATATGTAACAAACCTGCACGTTGTGCACATGTACCCTAGAACTTAAAGTAAAATAAATTTTAAAAAAATGCAATCCAAAGGCCACCCATCCACTTCTGTTTGCAAGCTCATGTCTCCTGATACCTCTCTCCTCTGGCAGATGGAGCCAGCACAAGCTCTTGAGGGAGATTAGGTGGAGCCCTGGGACACCTCTAAAACAGAGCTCCCCAATTCTGATGGGCTGGAGACTCCAGGGAGACAGGAAATGCTTCAACACCCTTTCCCGTCAACCTGACCCCTTCCTCACATTAACTCTTACGGTCTGATTCCAGCCTGTTCCTTCACAAGGACACCATTCACAACCAACCATGTTTTGCCTGAAAAAGAGAAACCTGAATAAGCCAAGAGCCCTCCTTTGATGTGTAGGAGAAAGTCTGTTTCCAAGCCTCCCATCTCTCGGCCAGGCGGTTGGCAGCCTCCTTCTCTTTTCTCCTCCAAAGGAAGGCCAACATGATTAAAGCTCTGCCCCTTTCGTTCCCACTTGGAACTTTTACAACTGGTGATTAATAGCCTCTTAAACAAGAGTGATCCTCTACTCATTATTGATTTGGCTGCTAAGTCAACTTGATTCAAAAGTAAAAGAAACATGTATTCATTGTCTCAGTTCCTTGGGAAACTCAGAAGTTGCAGACTAAATGATGAAGAAACCTACAGAATAGTAACAGAAGGATGATAGGGTGACCAGCACATATTCCTCAAATGACATAAATTACTGAGTAAGGTTTTTTTTCCCTTTATAATTAAGAGCCAGGGTAAAAGTAACTCCAGCCGCTTCCATCAGTTACATGTCACAGGAAGGACAAGGTACCATTCCTAACTCGGGTAACTGCCTTTCGCATCCCCAAAGGTTCTCATTTCACTGTAGAGTCAAGGGTAAGCTTTGTGGTAGAGAACATTTTACAGCTATGAATCACAATTCCCATAAAGAAGTGTTTCCTCTCCACTCCCTGACTTGCTGAGCATCCTCATCTATGCTCCAATTGTAAATTCCCATCCCAAGACCGAAGGGTCACAAAGGTGAGCAAATCCTCCAGCTCTGCTCCTTAGCCCATAATTCTTGCCTCAGGTCTGAAGGTTCCACACTCTAACAGGTTGATAATTTCTGCCTTCCCCACCAGAGTGCTCAGAGGGCCTTAAGGGAAGGAAAATAGAGACCGAAATGTCAAATATTACTCTGGTCTACTTCACTCCCCTCCACCAGAGGCTCAGAAAGAGTGGTACACAGGAGTCCACATTCTTTTATGCTCTAAAATAATGCCAGAGGCCAGGGGCCAGTGGCCGGGGGCCAGGCGCGGTGGCTCATGCCTGCACTTTGGGAGATTGAGGTAGGGGGATTGCTTGAGCCCAGGAGTTCGAGACCAGCCTGGGCAACATAGTGAGACCCTGTCTCTACGAAAAATAAAAAATAACTTAACCGGGCATTAGTAGCACACACCTGTAGTCCCAGCGGCTTGGGAGGCTGAGGTGGGAGAATCACTTGAGCCCCTGGAGGTTAAGGATGCAGCAAGCCATGATCGTGCCACTGCACTCCATCCAGCCTAAGACCTTGTCTCAAAACTGTATCTATGAAATAAAATAAAATAAAAATAATGCCTTTAGCTAAGTCATTGAAACATTCTGATTAAATGCCCAATCATCTGTCTGGTTTAGACTCTAATCACAGTCATTATCTCATCTTTTAGTTAAATGTTATAAAACTTACATAGCATATCTTATTAATCCATATAAGCCTTTCTTCCATGCACATCTGAGATACATACAATAACAGTAATAAAAACAAGAGCAATAACATTAAAAACAGTATTTATAGAGTGCTTACTATAGGCCAGGCTTGGACTAGTTCATATACATTACTTCAGTGAATTTTCATAACAAAGTTTTGGTATTTTGTTTATTTTGTTTTTATATATAGTTACCCGCTCCACTGTTCTTCCTTCCTCTCCTGCCCCAAGGCCACAAACCATGCACTTGGCCCAATGTGATCACATGTACCTAAACAAATCCACCCCACAGGGTCACTGGCAACACAGTTCCAACTCCCAGCCCACTCACAGCATCACCTCTTATGGAACCTGGAGATTTGGGGTCTCAGAAACATCTCTTTCTAAAACCTACCAAGAATACCCTGAACAGGAAAGCCATGCTGTCTCATTCAGAATCAGAGGAATAGCCATCATCTGACCAAGCCACATTCTGAACACGCACTACTGAAAAGCACTCCCTAGAATAAACAAAGCCAAGGACCACTTTTATCATTCCTGCTCCTCATACCAGAAACTTTGAGTCTGCGGTTTTCTTGAGGCTTCTCATTTTCACTTTTCTCTTGTACCTGTTTCAAGATAGGAGGTGTAAGCACAAACACTGGCAGTTGCATGCATGGGCACCTTCATCCCTGCAAACATTTTGATTAAATTCCAATTAATTTAAAATCTCCCACGTGGTCGATTTGAGGGTTCCCTAGACTCCTTTACTTAGAGGTAGCAATTAGAGCCCCATTGGGGGAAAACTCATCACCATATGGAAGCAGAGGCTCCGGAAATACCTTGGAAAGAGTCATCCCTGAGTCTTCATCGTCTCCAGGTCAAGGGAGCTGTAAGGAATCTAAGCCTTCATTAATCCCCCAGATACTCACACGATTATTTGTCAAACAAGATTCAGATGATTGGGGCTCAGAGACCCAACATTACTTTGCTGATTCAATGTTGAAAATGAATTCATAAACGTGTAAAGGCATAGTTTCTCCATTTAATTATCTAGAGATTAAGAAACGCTAAATCTGTCAGACCCAATCATTTGGGACATGCTTGACAAATATCACCTTCTTCCCCCCCTGAAAACAACCAGAGACCGTGAAAAGAGAATGGGCTCTTCAATAGGTTGAAACTGGGTCCTTACCCTAGCTGTGCCACTAACTGGCAGTTAGGATCTTGCAAATGGTGTCTCCAAAAGGCGAATTTTCCTCATTGTAAAATAAGATCAACTCACATGAAACATTAGGATTAAATGAGACAGCCTGTGACACACAGCAGATACTTAACTTCCTTTGTTCTACAGTTATAACCATGAAACACCCCTCCCCATAGTGCTCCAAAATCAAAGTTCTTGCAGGAGAAACAGCAATTCCCAGTTCAACACAGCAGCAAATCAGTTGTCCAGACTCTACAAACTCAGTAACTCCTCAGTCTACCTGACAACTTACTTTATTAACTGGCTAAAACATCCTAAAGCTGTTTGCATAACACTCTTCCCTGGGGAACTAGAGGTGGAAATGATTATTTGGACATGATCTGAAAAACAAACAGTCGCATCCATTTTACATGGGGTAAAAATATCCCAGACAAGAAGGGCAGGTAAAAATCCATATAAATATGAAGGACCATCAAAAAAACATTCAAACAGAATTCAATGTGGGCTTAACTCTGATGAACTGTACATGCTCAAAAATAAAATATAACCAACCAAAATACACTGATGTCTATAGCTGTAACATTAACATTGGTGGCAGCTTGTTTACATTTTCGGCCAAGAAGTGTTCTTCCATCTGGTCACATACCCGGCATGACACACATATTTTAAAGTTATTTAAATATTTCATGTGTGAAAACAGAGAGGTTACTTCATGTAGGCAAATTTGGAAGAAGTCAAGTGCTAAATATGCTGCAAAGATCCTGCTTAACCCACGGAAACTGACATTTTTCTTTCAGCCTGCCAGTTAAATGCCTACTCTGCTTTTTAATTCATTCACCCACTTCTACAAACATTTGCACTGACATTTTGCCAAAGAGCTATCCCACAAATCTCTAATGGGGAGGGAAGAAAGGAGTACAACAAATATAACATAAATTTTAAACTCTGGGGGCATCTTCAAAAAACTCTGGCCCAGGTAAGGCTCCAAATCAAGCCAGATAAAATAAGTACTTTTGATTCTTTTAATTTTTTATTTCTTGAGTTAATCTGTCTATTCTAATTGTGCTTAACATATCACAAATTCAGTTTCATTATGAGATTCTCAATGGGGCAACCCATTGAGAACTTTAAAGCACATATCTACATACGGCACCCCTCTGCTCAGTCCTGAAACGGCTGGCATTCCACTATGAGGACAAACCAAGATCCTCTGGCTAACCAGAGGAGTGACAAGCCGGCTTCCAGGCTTCCCACCACTCCTCGCTCCCATGCTCACACCTGCCTCCCAGCCTGTTACTTGAACCTTCCGAATTCTGCACTGTGAGACTTTTCCTCCAATGCTCTCATGGCTAATTCGTTAACCATCTTCAAGTGCAAGTTTTTCACATCTTTTTTTTTTTTTTTTTTTAGATGGAGTCTCGCTCTGTTGCCCAGGCTGGAGTGCAGTGGCACGATCTCGGCTCACTGCAACCTCTGCTTCCCGGGTTCAAGCAATTCTCCTGCCTCAGCTTCCTGAGTAGCTGGGATTACAGGCATCTGCCACCATGCCCAGCTAATTTTTGTAGAGACAGGGTTTCACCATGTTGGTCAGGCTGGTCTTGAACTCCTGACCTCGTGATCTACCTGCCTCAGCCTCCCAGAGTGCTGGGATTACTGGCGTGAGCCACCGTACCCAGCTGTTACCATCTTACTTTATTTAATATTTCAACCACTTTACATCCCTTTCTACTTTGCTCTACTTCAACTTTTTTTCATAACACTTATTTTATTAAATAAAAAAACATAATTTATGTCTATTGCTTATTATTCTGTTTGCCCTGCCGGGAGAATATAGAGACAGCAAAAGTCCTTCTCTGTATTATATTGTTCACTCACATGTCCCAAGTGCCTAGAACAATTCCTGGCACAGAATATGCCTCATAAATGTCTGTTGAGTGAATAACTAAACTGTCAGAGACAGAAACATTATGTCATAGAAAATTTTTCTTTTTTTTTTTCTTTTGAGACCGAGTCTCACTCTCTCACCCAGGCTGGAGTGCAGTGGTGCGATCTCAGCTCACGGCAACCCGTGCCTGCTGGGTTCAAGCCATTCTCCTGCCTCAGCCTCCTGAGTAGCTGGGACTACTGATGCGCGCCACCACGCCAGGCTAATTTTTTATATTTTTAGTAGACAGGGGGTTTCACCATGTTGGTCAGGCTGGTCTCGAACTCCTGACCTTGTGATCTACCTGCCTCGGCCTCCCAAAGTGCCAGGATTACAGGCGTGAGCCACCGCGCCTGACCCATAGAACAATTTTCTAGGGTTCCACTAAGAAAAGACTAAGCGGGGAATTCTGATCTCCCAAGAGATAGACTCTACACTGAAGGAAAGCACCTGGGTGATATCTCCTAGTAGATCTAGACAGCAAGCTCAGGCAGAGTAACAGAGAAGCGGACAGACTGCATCCCTCTCAAGGCAGGCCACTGCAGGGGCTCTTCAATTTGAGGTTCAAGGCTCTCACATCTAGTACCCACCTACCACGTCTCTTATTCATTCCATCATTCATCGCATGTGTGGTGAGCTGGGCAGCATGGTTAGACCTGCTTGTACTTCTCCACATTCCACAGAAAAGAGGTGCTTGCTATCAAGTCCCTGCGTGCACAGGCCAGGCCCCACCCAGATACACATACATGCTGAAAGCCTTTGGCCTCAGGCTCAGCCCTGCAGGCTGCTGAATCAGCCCTGAGCAATCCTGTCAGTGGACCGGAGCCCACCTCATCTCCCTGAGGCCCAGATCACTTGTGCTGCCCTAAGTCCACTGTGCACCATAATCTGAAGGGCAGTACAAAGGACTCGAAGTACAGCACACTGTAACAGCCACCCCACACCACAGGCCACCCCCAACTCTGAGCTACTGAACTCCACAGTCAGTTAAGACCTTTGTAACTCCCTCCCACGTTTATAATCATTTTTAAATACGTCTTCTATCCGGTGACTCATGCTGTGTGCCGGGAAGAGTATGGTTAAGAGCGCAGACTCTGCAGTTAAACCAAGCTTGCTCTGCCACTTACTAGCTGTGTAACCTGTCTACGCCTTCTTCTGTTGCTGTGTAACCTATGTGTGCCTTCTTCTTTACCGGCAATATGGCAACAGTAACTCTACCTAGGAAGTCGAGTAACTGTGAAGACAAATGAATTTAAAAGGTAAAGCTCATGGAACAATGAACATAGAACACCCTCAAGATATGACTCCTATAAACAAAATGTGGTATAGCCACACCATAGCATATAATTAAGCTATAAAAATAAATGAAGTATTGTTATACGGATAACCTTAAAAACATTATGCTAAGTCAAAAAAAAAGCCAGACACAAAAGGCCACCTATGATACAATTCCATTTATATGAAATGTCTAGAATAGGCAAATCCATAGATTCAGAAAAGAGATTTGTGTCTGCAAAGGGCTGCTGGGGAGGGGGGAGTAGAAAGGGACCACTAATGGGTGTGGGGTTTCTTTTGGGGGCAATAAAAATATTCCAAAATTAGATAGTCATCAATATGAATTTTGTATATATACTAAACCACTACATTGCACACTTCTTTCTTTTGTCTTTGTCTTTTTTTTTTTTTTGAGATGGAGTCTCACTCTGTTGCCCAGGCTGGAGTGCAGTGGCGTGATCTCGGCTCACTGAAACCTCTGCCTCCTGGATTCAAGCAATTCTCCTGTCTCAGCCTCCAGAGTAGATGGGATTAAAGGCGTGCACCTCCACATTCCACTAATTTTTGTATTTTTTAGTAAAGACAGGGTTTTGCCATGTTTGCTGGGCTGGTCTTGAACTCCTGATCTCAAGTGATCCCCCTGACTCGGCCTCCCAAAGTGCTGGGATTACAGGCGTAGGCCAGCGTGCCTGGCCAATTTTTAAAAGGTTCTTATTATTTATCTTCCTCCTCTTTGAGCTACTCCAAGACAGTGCCCAAGTCTTATTGCTGTATCCTCTAAAGTATCCAACACAAAGCAAGACATGCTGTCAAATAAACTAAGGAACCACGATAAACGTGGAGCCAAAATTTTCTAGGAAACATCAACAAAGACTGGAACAACTGGGCAGCTTCGAGGAATGACTGGCAAACTCGGGCGAAGTTTTATCCCCCAGGCATCTGGAGTCCTGCCAGTGTACACAGATTCACTGTGGCCAAGGGTCAAGGGCAGGTTCTGCCAACAGGGGAAATGATCAGAAAGCAGAACTGAGACAGATCAGTTCAGGGAGAGAAAATACGGAGCGAGACGCCTCCTTCATCCTTTCACCAGGATTCACACTCAGAGACACTATTTAGGATGCACAGCACCCATTTCCAAAATGCAGACCTATATGTATGGTCACTCTTCGATCGATGTAATTGCTACAAAAGCGAAGACATTGGAAAGAAAGGTTGTGAGGCGAAAGAACGCCACAGGAAGCAAACAGCCCTTACTTCAAAGCCGCAGGTTTTTGTTGGCTTTGCTTTTTGCTTGAACTGGCAGTCAGCAAAGAATTCTTAAATCTATTCTAGCACTCAGCTGAACCACCCTTGCAACCTGTTTCATATACAGGTTCTAGAGGTCACTTCGTAGCAGAACATTTTAAAGGAGGAAAAAACAGAAGAGGGAGAAATAAGCAATTGCCTCAAACAAGGAAAACAGTCTCTTTACTTCAGAGTGAAAAGAAAAAATAGATTCAGTTTCTTGCATCTTTTTGAATCCAAAAGCAATAAATACAGGAAATGTTAAACAATGAGAGCAAAATAAAAATCAATGTCCATTTGTTAGCATGGCTAATGTAATTTGGAGATGGACGACTGCCAGAAGCAGGTGAAGACCAGTTGTCTGGCAAGTTCTCCAATTTTGCCCTAGAATTTTCAGAACGAGTTCCCCACCACTGACCCCCACTTCCCACTTCCCGTCACTCTAACCAAGATGCCCGCCATCCTCTGTCTGTTACAGTCTCGCTGCATTTCCAAGTTACTCCAGGTTTTCCTGTTCCTACCTTCATGACTGCCTGGAAATCCAGATTCTTAAAAGTGCTTTTTTAAAATATCCCATCATCTTTCATTTCTGTTAACTACTTTTCTTTCTCCCTATCGCTGCCCTAAATCCAGTTTTCAGTTCTCTCTCTCTCTCTGAGACCATTTTCATGGCCTTTGACCTGGTTTGTATTTAGTATATTGACTCTCTGATCCCTCTTCCATATAGTCCCAGCATTATAAATGGACAAATGAATGAAAGCGGTCTAGACTCCTTAACCTGGCCTTTGAGACCAACCACACCCACCAACCACACTGCCCCTCTAGGGTCTCCTCCCACTTCAGGACCCCTCACTCCACATCTCCACACCAACCAACAGTCATTCCATCCCACGCTGACCCTGTAAGAATTTAACACTCCTTTCTCTTTAGGAGGCACTTCTGTGACAAATGCTTTTTCACACTAAGGTAGCATTTAACATAAGGTAACTTTTATCATCGGACACCTGCGGAGTTTCAGCTCACCACTCACCGCAGATTTAACCATGTCTTATCTATAATGCCTTATTGTGCCCCTAAGTACCCATCATGGGACAAAATAGGGATTACAACAATAGCGGTGGTGTTCCCACCTGAGTGTCACTCAACGAATGCACACTGAATATGTAAATGAATCAATGAACCAAACAGAAAAATAGCTGAAAATATTTATGTTGCACTATGCTAGATGTTCCACATACATCTCTGGTGTTTTTGGTTTTTTTTTTTAATTCTCAAAAGACTTACAGGTACAGGTGCACCTTGTTTGATGGTGCATTGCTTGATTGTGCTTCTCAGATAGTTGTGATTTTTACAAATGGAAGGTCTGTGGCAATCCTGCATCAAGCCAGTGAGCATCATTTTTCCAATAGGAGGGTTCACGTGCGTCTCTGTGTCACATTATGGTCATTCTCTTAATCTTTCAAATGTTTTCATTGTTGTTATACGTCATGGTGATCTGTGATCTCTGATGTTACTATTGTAATTGTCTTGGAGCACCAGGAATCACATCCATAGTGTGTTCTGATCGCTCCACAACCAGCTGTTACCCCAGCTCTCTTCCTCCCCGTGGGCTTCCCTATTCCTCGAGACATAACAACTTTGAAGTTAAGCCAGTGAATAATCCTACAGTAGCCTCTAAGTGTTCAAAGTGAATGGAAGAGTCACATGTCCTTCACCCTAAGTTGAAAGACAGAAATGGTTAAGCTTAGTGAGGAGAGCATGTCAAAAGCTGAGATGGGCTGAAAGGTAGGCCTCTTGTGCCTAACAGCCAAGTTGTGGATGCAAAGGAAGAGTTATTGAAGGAAATTAAAAGTGCTACTGCAGTGAACACATGAATGATAGCAAAGTTAAACAGCATTGTTGTTGATATTGGGAAAGATTTACTGGTCTAGATAGAATACCAAAAGCCAATGTCCAATCCAGAGCAAGGCTCCGACTCTCTTCAATTCTCTGAGAGCTGAGAGGTGATGAAGCTGCAGAAGAAAAGTTTGAAGCTAGCAGAAGCTGGCTCATGAGATTTAAGAAAATAAGTCATCTCTGTAACATAAAAGTACAAAGTAAAGCCACCAGTGCTGCCGTGGAAGCTGCAGCAAGTTATCCAGAGGCTCCAGCTAAAATAACGGATGAAGGTGGCTATAGTAAACAACAGCGTTTCGATGGAGATGAAACGGTCTTGTATTCAGAGAAGATGTCAATGCAACTTTCATAGTTTGAGAGAAGTTAATGCCTGGCTTCAAAACTTCAAAGGGCAGGCTGCCTCTGTTGTCAGGAGCTAATGCAGCTGGTGACTTGAAATGGAAGCCTATGTCCATTTACCATTCCGAAAATCCTAAGGTCTTTAAGAATTATGCTAAATCTACTCTGCCTGTGCTCTACAAATGGAAATGCAAAGGCCAGATGACAACACATCTGTTTACAGCATGGCTTACTGAATATTTTAAGCCCACAGTTGAGACCCACTGCTCAGAAGAAAAGATTCTTTTCAAAATAGTTCTGCTCACTGACAATGCACTTGGTCACTCAAGAACTCTGAACGACATGTACAATACAATTAATGTTGTTTTCATGTCTGCTGATACAACATCCATTCTGCAACTCATGTACCAATGAGTAGTTTTGAAGTAAATGTGAAGGCTCAGATACTTATCAGCATTTCTTAGCAATGAAGTTTGTTTGTTTGTTTGTTTTTCCAAGATGGAGTCTTGCTCTGTTGCCCAGAGCAGGAATGCAGTGGCATGATCTTGACTCACTGCATCCTCCGCCTCCCAGGTTCAAGCAATTCTCCTGCCTCAGCCACGCAAGTAGCTGGGATTACAGGCGCCCGCCACCACGCCCGGCTAATTTTTGTATTTTTAGTAGAGACGGGGTTTTCACCACGTTGGCCAGGCTGGTCTCGAACTCCTGCCATCGTGATCTGCCCTCCTTGGGCTCCCAAAGTGCTGGGATTACAGGTGTGAGCCACCGTGCCCAGTCAATAAAGTATTTTTAAACTAAGATATGTACGTTTTTAGACAAAATGTTATTGTACACTTAATACGGTATAGGGTAATGGGAAATAAAAAATTTGTGCGATTCACTTTATTGCAATATTCACTTTCTAGGGATGGTGTGGAAATGAACCCACAATATCTTTGAGGTATGCCTCTATGCAGTATCATCTCCATTTTACAAATAAGGAAACTGAAGTTCCAGTTTCTAAAATCAGAGTCAAAACACAGAAGTGCCAGGATTCAGTACTAGGTCCGTGTACTCTAGAACCCATTCTCTTGATGACTAACCTCCTCTCCACTTTCCCCCTCCTTTTCTACCTCTCCATTTACAGGATAGATAATGAAGCTTCAAAGAAGCTATAAAGCAAGACAGACTGGGCATGGTGGCTCCTGCCTGTAATCCCAGCACTTTGGGAGGCCAAGGTGGGAGATTACCTGAGGTCAGGAGTTCAAGACCAGCCTGGCCAACATGGCGAAACCCCGTCTCTACTAAAAATACAAAAATTAGCCAAGTGGTAATCCCAGCTATTCAGGAGCTGAAGCAGGAGAATCACTTGAACCCAGGAGGCAAAGGCTGCAGTGAGCTGAGATCGTACCACTGCACTTCAACCTAGGTAATGAAGCAAGACTGTCTCAAAAAATAAATAAATAATTAATAAATAAGAAAATAATAGTAATAAAGCAAGACAAAGGCAGAATCAGAGACCTACATGCTGTCATGTTTCCAAAGTTCAGAATAAAATCAACCAGGAGGAGACTCTGACTGCATTCAGAGGGGATGCTCTGGTCTTATTAGAGGTCCGTTTGAGGCAGTAAGATACAGTCCTTTGTACACAGACTCTAACACTAGACCTGGAGACTCTACACTTAGGTTTAAAATCCAGCTGCAATTCTTTTAACTATGTCACTTCACTACTCTAAATTTCAGTTTTCCCATGAGTTAAATGAGAATCACAATGCCTATCCTACCAGACTGCTATAAGGTGAAATAAGGAAACGGGGGAAATTAGGCAATAAGCACCATGAGGATGAGACCCAGTTAATCTTTCTCATGGCTCTGCCTCAGCACCTGGCATTGCCCTTGCATGTTTTCTGAAATCTGAATCACAGGGTTGTTTGTTTTTGTTTTTCTCTCTTAAGACAGTCTTGCTCTGTCACCCAGGCTGGAGTGCAGTGGTGCAATCTCAGCTCACTGCAACCTCTGCCTCCCAGGTTCAAGCGATCCTCCTACCTCAGCCTCCCGAGTAGCTGGACTCCAGGTGCACTCCATCAGCCCCAGCTAATTTTTGTACTTTTTGTAGAGGTGAAGTTTCATCATGTTACCAAGGCTGTTCTTGAACTTGTAGACTTAAGCAATTTGCACATCTGGCCCTCCCAAAGTGTTGGGATTACAGGTGTGAGCCACTGTGCCGGGCCAAATTACAGCCATTTTAAGTTTTTCTCTTATCTACTTATTATCTTCTGTCTGTTTGAGATCTAAGCATAGTAACTGATTTAAAAAGAAAAATAATAACAATGATGATGACATTATTATTACCCTAAAACATAAGCAAAGGAAAAAATGATCACATACTACAGTCAGCAAACAAGAAAAAAAAAGGACTTGTACTTCATTATAGCTGCTATGACTGCATACTTTTCACAATAAAAGAGACTGAAAGGTAGAAAAAAGAAAGGCAAGCAGAAATATGAATAAATAGATTAAGAAACCCAGCTGATATTCTAACTGTCTAATCAAAAACAACAGGCCCTGCAAAATAAATTGAAAGATCTGCTCAGAGAGAAGCAATTGAAAGCTCAAATTGAACAGTCTCGGCAATTTGTGGGAGAAGAGAGATTCTGAAATGGGATAATGTAAGAACAAAGAACAAAGCATTTTTATCTGGCTCCCAAACAATTAAATGAACCTGCCAATTCCATGTGGAAGATGAGCTTTAAAGAACTGCAGTCATGTCAAAGGAACATTCAAAGTCAGCCAGAATTCATTAGATGCCAGAGGAGAAACAGCTACAGATTTCTAAACAGGCTTCTCCAACCCAAGCCAGAAGGAGCCCAGGGCAGCCTAGAGCTGCTGGAGACTCAAAGAGAAACCACTCTTTTATCCCTTTCAGCGTGCGCATCTTGCCCAACCTCTGGACCCGGTTCCTCCCATAGGCACGACTAGTCCACATGTGTGAAATTACAGCAATTAGGCTAAAGAGAAAAAAACCCTGGTTGTGGGTTAGGAAGGCATATGATCAATCCTGACTGTCTTCCACGTAGACAGGGAGGAAGATTCTTTAAGATTCTTCCTTCTGAGACCATCTCATCTGTGACATGGGACAAAGGTGGAAACACGCTGCACGAGGAATTCAGTTCATAAGTCAATGGACCTGGCAAAATCACATACAATATAAGTGGCCTTAGGCCGGGCGTGGTAGCTCATACCTGTAATCGCAGCACTTTGGGAGGCTGAGGTGGGTGAATCACCTGAGATCAGGAGTTCGAGACCAGCCTGGTCAACATGGAGAAACCCTGTGTCTACTAAAATTATAAAAATTAGCCGGGCGTGGTGGTGCATGCCTGTAATCCCAGCTACTGGAGAGGCTGAGGCAGGAGAATCGCTTGAACCCAGGAGATGGCGCTTGCGGTGAGCCGAGATCGCACCATCGCACTCCAGCCTGGGCAACAAGAGCGAAACTCTGTCTCCAAAAAAAAAACAAAACAAAACAAATAAAAAAAAGTAGTGGCAGAAATCTGTAAATTCACTGAAAAGGTAAGGTTGACATGTTTTAATGCATATATCATAAGAGACACATGGGACCTGAGGCCAAAAAAGAAAACAGACTTATGTCTCCCACCAGCCGCCTCCCTGCCCCTCAGGACACTGCCTCATGGCTGGGGCTCCCAACCCTATGTCGCCAGCGCCATTTCCACTGCTCTCACTCTCTCAATGTTTTCCAAGTCACATTCCTGGAATTTAAAGGACATGAAATATAACGTCATATTATAATTCCTATCGGAATCCTAGAGATGTCTGAAGATCAATACATCAAAACAAATGTGATTGCACCATGCAAACAACAAAGTATTTTACTAATAATGTTATTTCTTTGACAAGTTGTGAACTTCTGCAGATCAGGATTCACATTTCCCCCTCGGCATTTCTAGTATTTAATATTGAGTGCCTCTCATACTTTCTAGGAACTCAAAAAATGGACAGATAGACAGATGGAGCTACGAATCAACTAGCCCTGAACGCGCAGTCTATTGCAGGTTATAAAGGACACAAGGTATGTCCCCAGACCTGTCATTTAACCGCTCACAATCTACTTGGAGAGGATATCCTCCCAGGAAGACGACAGTGTCCAAGACAATATACCTCTATTTACAAGTATACAGGTATTGCAATAAAGGCTCTATTTACAGCGTACAAACCACGGAACAATCTGTGAGCTGGCATCATCCACAAAGGATTCCTGCACACCGTGAGAATTTTATCATACAAAATGGAAAAACTGGTGCCAGGAAAGCTCTTAGGAATCAGTTAGACAACTTCCTGATTTTAAGGTTGAGAAAACTAAGTCTTTGGTAGGGGTTCATGTGTGCTGGGCTCACAGAGCAACCCCCACAGCAAAGCCATGCTGGCCGACTCCAACATCATCATCACAAAGCCCGCAGACCCAGAGGGATCCCAACCCATCCCTGAGCAGTACTGCACAACACAGAGCAAGTTGTGTTTCATCTCAATGAGCAGAGCAGCAAAACAAGCCTGATAGAAATATTCACTCCCAAATCATGTATTAAGCACCATGAGGAAAAATGCTAGACGGCACTGGAAGAGTGGACACACAGAGATACATGCATACTCTCGTATCTTTCACTGTCTCTCAATCTCTCCCTCCTGTCAAACCACCCCCACCCCCGACATGGTTGCTGCCCACAATAGATCTGAGACAGTGCCGGATGAGGAGCGGGGGAAGAAGACAGCACTTTTGCAGTCAGATCCGAACTCAAATTTCACCTTCCCAGTAAGACCTCCCTCTTGGAACACTCTATTTAAAGTTGTAACGCCATCCCTGCCCTAGCATCTAACATCCCACACATACTTTTTTTTTCCTCTCTGCCCTGAGTAAAGCAATGGCTCTGGGCAATGATCTGTGTGTTTCCTTCAGCACTTCATCCACAGCACCAAGCAAAGAGCCTCAGACATATTAGGTACTCAATAAAATGTCTTCTGAAAAGGATGAATCAACGAATGAATAAAAACAGAAATCAGAGGCGGCTCTGTGAAGAAGACACCACTTGAAATCCCCTTTAAATGGATGGTGTTCAGAAAAAGGAGCCATTGACAAGAACTGGGACCACAGTTAAACATCCCAGGTGAAAGAAACAGTAGGGAAAAGTATTCAGACGGGGAAGTGTGGGGCTGGAATAACACCAGTGAGGGGCTCCTTTGTCTGAAACGTAAGATGCATAAATGACACTGAAGCAGAAAGGATGCAGAATGAAGCCCAAAATGTGGAAAGCGTATAAGCAAGGGTGGAGGGCCACCGCTCACTCTCAGGAGACCACCTTCGTGTCCCCACAATTACACAGGCCCTGTTAGAAAGCAGTTCAGCGAGGTGGGAAGTGGGGGGAGGTGGAGGATGATTCCTGAAAGCCAACGAACGCAGGACAGGCCTCCAAACTGGTGCCCACATGGCCAAGTAGTTTTCTGAGCCAAAAGCCTACCTCCTCTTCACTCTTGGCGATGTGCTGACCCACCAGAGAGGCCAACAGGGTCTCCCCAGCACAGCAGAGCCGTGCTTTTCTACCTCCAGTTCAGATTCATGCCACAAACTGCCAGGCAGAAACTGACCCTGATGTAGAAGGCTCTTTTTAAAATGTGGGGGTTATTTTCTTTATTTATTTATGTATTTATTTTAACGGTGCAAAGACTGATCTGGGAAACAAGTATATTTCAAAAGGAGAAAAGTCATTAACATGCATAAAAAATAAAGGCAGTAGAATATTGATGGTGGCAATTTAAGAAAGCTGGCACAATGCACCTCGCCAATTCACAGAAATTGAGAGAAAATATAGTCCACATTGCAAATTAAATGGAGACAGTGTGGCTTTAGGATGCAAGCAATTGCTGAATATGCAGAGACGGTCTGCACATGGTGCCAGCCCGCCCGGGGAGCCAGCTCTGCCAGCAGAGGTGGGAGACTTTATCAAGTCTTGAGAAAACGTAAGGACTGGGGCAACTTCCCCTCCTTATGTCCCTGTCTCAGAAGGCAACAATGTCTCCCCACTAATCCAGACACATCTGAAATAAATCCATAGACACCACAGAGGAACCCAACCAGGATTTTAGTGAGAAAGGTTTTAAATACCAATTCTATGGATTTATCTTCCTTTATTCTGTAAACAAAAGCAGAATGAGAAAATAAATAACATAAGCTGATGATTTCTAAAGTGTTAGAGTAGTTTTTAAAAAAAGAGCATTAAACTAGAAACGAAAAGGCTGAACATCGTTGCTGGTTTAGGTGGACACACAAGTGGCCTCAGGCAAATCCCTGGACTTCTCTGGCTCTTAGATTCCCTTGGTGACTGCATCTTGGCTAAAATTAAATGGGAATTATTCTAACAACCCTACGAGTTGATACTATTATTAACCCAATTTTACAAAGTACTTTCTCCAAAGTCACAAACAAGAGATGGAGCCAGGTATGCAAATCCGACTTCTGGGGCTTGGTTCTCAATCCTTCAAGTTACCATTTCCAAGTCTCCTGTGGTTCTAGTTCTGACCATCTATGTATTCATTCAAATAAAAAGGGCTAGAATTGCCAGCATCTATGTGCATCTAATTAGTACCCAAGTGTCAGAGGAGACCCTGCTAAATGGTAGGAGAGAGCTGCATCCTCCTCAGTTGCCTAGAATAACAGTACAAAATCCTAAAGCCTTTTCCATAGCTATCCCCAAATTAGATCTGGGTCCTGTTCTGATAAGGTGTTTGGGAATGAAGCAGCAGCACAGTGACCTTTAACACAGACCCATTTTGGGCCGGGCATGGTGGCTCACTCCTGTAATCCCGGTACTTTGGGAGGCCGAGGCAGGCGAATCACCTGAGGTCAGGAGTTCGAGCTAGCCTTACCAACACGGAGAAACCCTGTCTCTACTAAAACTACAAAACTAGCCCAGTGTGGTGGTGCATGCCTGTAATCCCAGCTACTTGGGAGACTGAGGCAGGAGAATCACTTGAACCCGGGAGGTGGAAGTTGCTGTCAGCCAAGATTGCGCCATTGCACTATAGCTTGGGCAACAAGAGCAAAACTCCGTCTCAAAAACAAAAACAAAAACATAGACCCATGTCTATCATGAACCATGTCTCTACTCTCCCCCCACCACAATCCATTACCATGCAAGGTGCAATGAAACATTATGATAAAAGTGTTTCAACAAACTGAGGCAACAGGCCAAGTACAGCAAAGTCAAATATAATGATACAAGAGCCAAGCCCTGGTCTTGGGGCCAAAATGCTCAACGGTACAACGCTCAAGGAACATGGTTCAGCAACATTACATGAAACGAACGGTAAATTCAAATGTTTCAAGAGTGTGCTTTGGCGGCCAAGACTGTGTGAATGAAGCTGCATGAACAGAAGTAGACTGCCTGGAAGGAAATGTATCTGCTTTCATCTGTGCTGCTCTTACCACACCTGTTTCAACCAACATCCTGGAAGTTCTGCCAATATGGAGGAAGTGAGGTAAGGAAACGACAGACTGGATGACAATTTGAAGGAACTGGGAACATTCAGAAAGGACGCCAGGAGCACCATCTTAAAACTTTAAAGCTCCCTCTCTCCTCTGAAACATAAGTAGGATTGGATTCCACATTCATGTGAATTGTAGAATAACAGAGAAAGCAGGTAGACAAATTTGGGTTCAATAATAATAATTCTCAGAAAGCTGCCGCCCAAATATAGAAATTCACCTCTAGAACAAGTAACTTCCTCAGGGTGCTGAAACAGATGCTGGGTGACCATTTAGAGGAGAGACTGAGGAGCTCAGGAGTCAAGATTTCATGATAAGACCAACGTACTGTTGTCAGTTGAATTGTGTCCTGCAAAACAGGTATGTTCAAGTCCTAACTCCCCCTGCTCCTTTAACTGTAATAGAGTCTTTGCAGGCTGCTCACTCTGAATTAGGGTGGGCCCTAAATCCAATGACTCATACACTTCAGAGAAAAGGGAAAGTTGGACGCAGACGTACACAGATGGGAGATGGCTATTGTGGTCCATTTGGGCTGCTATAACAAAATACCTTAAACTGGTAATTTATAAACAATGTAAATGTATTGTTCACAGTTCTTGAGACTGGGAAGTCCAAGGTCAAGGCATTGGCAGATTCTGTGCCGGGGAGAGGCTTGCTCTCTGCCTCAGAAAATGGTGCCCTGCTGCGGCACACTCCCATGGCAGGAGGGAGAGGCAGCTCCGGGAGGCCTCTTTTATAAGGGCACTAACCCCACTGACAAGGGCAGAGACCTCATGAGCTAATCACCTGCTGAAGGTCCCATCTCTTAATACTACTGCACTGGGGATTAGGTTTCAACACATGAATTCTGAGGGACACAGACGTTCCAGACCGTAGCAATGGTTACAGAGGCAGCAACTGAAGTGCTGCGGCTACAGATAAGGAAAACCAAGGGTTGCCAGCAGCCACCAGAAGCGAGGAAGAGGCAAGGAAAAAGCCTTCAGAGGGAGCACTGGCCTGCCGGCTCCTTGAGTTCAGACGTCTAGACTCCAGAACTGTGAGGGAACACGTCTGTTTTGGGCCACCAAATTTGTGGTGATTTGTTACAGCTGCCCTGGGAAACTAACACATACACGAACACCCAACTCAGGGACATTCCAGCTGTATCTGCGGGACTAACAGTTGTTTTCCAAGTGGGAATTGTGATGGTGCACTAACATCAATTCTTGAATCAAAAGGAATGTTAGCACATGGTTTAAGTTTAGTTTTTTTCTTTTTAACTCATTCATACACTTATTAAATATTTACTGAGTACTTAATATGGGACAAAACTTCTGCAGTGCCCTAAGGACAAAGAAGCCATGATTCCTGTCCTCGAAGAGCTCATTGTCTACTACAGTCTGAGTGTTTCTGTCTCCCCAAAACTCATATTGAAATCCTAATCCCCAAGGTGATCATTACTGGGGGATGGAGCCTCCAGGAAGTGGCCAGGTCGTAAGAGCAGCGCCTTCATGAATGGGATGTCTGTACTTGAGACTTCAGAGCTCCCTTTCTCCTTTCATCAGGGGAGGACACAGTGAAACAACAGCTGTCTGTGAACCAGGAAAGGGAGCCTCGCCAGACACCGAATCTGCCCAGATCCTTGATTTTAACCCTTCCAGATGCTAGAACTGTGAGAAATTAATTTCTGTGGTTGATAATCTACCCAATCTATGATATTTTGTTAGAACAACCTGAATGGACTAAGACACTCCCCGCCAAGAAAATGTAAAAACGTAACGTGACAGATCTCTTTACATCAGTAGTGGAAGCTGTGACAGAGACACTTACAAACACAGAGGTAAGAAAAAGTGAAGAATGATCCTCTGTGGCAGTGGGTATCAGGGAAGGCTTTCTGTAAAGTTTACGTTTGTGCTAGATCTTTAAAAAGTAGGTGTGCATCAGGTGAGCAAGGTGGGGAAATACTTTCTAGGCACGTCAAAAGGCCTTGGCCTAACTCTTCCAGATACAGATAAATGTGGGGAATAAGGAGGGAAGGACAAGAAATAAACCTCAAAAGCTGTGCTGAAGCATCTCAGTTTGTCTGTGAACTGGTCCAGGAAATCCCGCAGGTGCTCAGACAGTCCTCTTTTTAATGTTATCATTATTACCATTACTGTTACTATAGAAATGGGGTCTTGCTGTGTCGTCCAGGTTGCTCTTGAACTCCGGGCCTCACACGATCCTCCTCCCCTGCCCTCCTAAAGAACTGGAATTACCGTGCCTTTTTTTTTTTTTTAAAAGTGTGAACTACCCTGCCTTTTTTTTTTTTCTTTTTTGAGATAGTTTCACTCTTGTCATCCTGGCTGAAGTGCAATGGCACGATCTTGGCTCACTGCGACCTCGGCCTCCTGGGTTCAAGCGATTCTCCTGCCTCGGCCTCCCAAGTAGCTGGCATTACAGACACCCGCCACCATGCCTGGCTAATTTTTGTACTTTCAGTAGAGATGGGGTTTTGCCATGTTGGCCAGGCTGGTCTCGAACTCCTGACCTCAGGTGATCCGCCCACCTCAGTCTCCCAAAGTGCTGGGATTACAGGTGTGATCAACAATGCCTGACCTCTAACTCCAATTTTTAAGAGTCGTATTCAGCGACTGCCCTCTCACCCAGAGCACTGTTTTTTCTACTGTTTCATTTTTAGAGCGACTCCAGTTCCATATTCCTCCTCCCACACTGCTTATATACCCACCTTACAGTTTCAGTGGGAATATTAAAATACTCGCAGATGAAAAGCCAGACAGAAGACACCTCAGATGGTTTCCCCCACCCCCCAACAGATTTTTAATTCATTCATTTCTCCTCAATCTGGCCTACGGAGAAGGGAGAGGCTGAAATGAAAGTAACAGCTGCTTCTCAACAGTGGAGGTGCGTGAGGATGTCAGTGTGTCGCACTTGACAGCTGTGAACGATCTTAGAACATAATTATGTAACCTCCTGCATGTGGAGCTCTCCACCCTTCCGGAACACTCTCATGTGTCCCTGGGCTTTATTCTTACAGCAACCCAGGGAGCCGATCAGCACGAACCAGGCTGGAAGGAGCCTCAGAGGGAGGTGAACTGCAACATAGAAGATGACCCAAGGTTCCACCTCAGTCTCCTGCTCCCGGGATGCTGTCGCCTTTCATGGTTTTGCTTGATTTTCATAAGAAGCATACAGAAGGGCTTGTAGGATTGTATATTGGAGAAACGGTTCAGCAGGAGTACGTAGAAATTCAAAGTGCCTGCATTAACATTCCACTGGAAGGGCAAAAAGAGCAAGTACTGCTTTGCTTCATCTCACAAGTAAGAGAGATTTCAGAAACATGATCAAAATAACCACACCTCTGCGTTCTGAATTTGGGAGTCCTAAGAAAAGTGTTAAGGATAAAGCGAGAATTGAAGCTGTAAGAGGTCTATGGCTGTGATGAAGCTTAGAGAGCAGGTTTGGTCTACCAGGCCCCCTCCCCACCTTCCCCAACCCCCACCCCACCCCGCCCCCACCACTGTTCTGTGCGCAACATATGATTGTCTCTATCAGCGGCCTTTAAGAAGCTGCTGATCCCTAATGGAAATGACAAGTTAACGGGTGCAGCACACCAACATGGCACATGTATACATATGTAACAAACCCGCACGTTGTGCATATGTACCCTAGAACTTAAAGTATAATAATAATAATAAAAACAAAATAAAACAAAACAAAAAACAAACAAAACAAAAGAAGCTGCTGATCCCTGCCTGTCATCTCAGCACTTTGGCAGGTGAAGGTGGGAGGATCGCTGGAGCCCAGGAGTTTGAGAGCAGCCTAGGCAACATAGTAAGACTCTCTCCCTACAAAAAATTAAAGCATTAGCTGGGTGTGGGGGCTCATGCCTGTAGTACCAGCCACTCTGGAAGTTGAGGTGGGAGGACTGCTGGGGCCCGGGAGGTTGTTGAGGCTGCAGTGAGCCGTGATTGTACCACTGTACTCTGGCCGGGGCAACAAAGGAAGACCCTGTCTTAAAAAAAAAAAAAAAAAAAAAAGAAGTTTCTGATTCCAAGGGTAATGATGAAATCAACTCATCAGAAACTGAGACTAGAGCCACTGAGCTTCGTGTACCAATAGATTTTTCTTCTTAAATATCATTACTTCAAGCTAATTGTTCATCTCTAAGGCTCCGAATTTCCCCAGAATGCTCAGGTTAGGAAAACACTTTCTAAATATATACTAAGTATATATTTAGTATATATGTTTAGCAAACTTTAAATATATACTAAAATTACAATGTACAAATGTAAGCGGGAATCACATTCTTCTTGAAAGAACTAAAAACATCACTGGCAAAGTCTCTTTAATTTGCTAGGGTTAAAGAAACAAAAGAACATCAATTAGATTGCATCTTCTGGTTAGAAGATCTCTCTTTCTCTGATTAAGAAGGGAAGGAAATGATGCAAGGAAATCAAAGACTGTTACATTTAATTAATTTATTCACCTCAACCTACTCTCCAGCCCAATATGTATGCTGTTGAGATTTCCTTTTGCCTGACTTACAATGTTAAAGATACAACGCATCTCAGCATGCACGTGTGCTCGTGTATGTAGACATGCACGGACACATCCACATTTAATTCTGAATTAATTTATTCTTTCTCAGGTCCCCTAGGTTGTAAATGAATTCTAAATCAACCTAACAGTCGGGCTTATCCATCAAGGCTGCCTGTTTTTGAGGCATGATACATGAAATGTAAGAATATTTAAAAAAATAAAAATTGTCCTCACACCACGTAAAAGATAACTCAGGAGAGAAGAAAGTTCCCATCTTTAGAAGAGACTTCATTGGATTTCTGACCAGTTGCTGAAATACCCTCTATTACCATGTGCTCTGACCATCTCTCCCCTCCTGCTTCACACACCTAGAAACTGACAGCAAGTCCTACGTGAGGAAAGAATGTACATTTTCCTTCCTCCCAGAAGGGAGAAGGAACGGGTAAAGCTGTTTTCCTTGCCTCTCAGCTTTCTCCCTTGTGCGCATGCATGCACACCAGAAGGTGTGAAGCTGCAGGCTGGAGGGAGATAATAAACCCAGAAAATATTGCAAGATTAGGTTATAAAAGGACTGACTTTCCAACAGGCATGCATCAGTGGACCACTAATGAACGGGAGGAGTACTGGGTAAAGGGAGGAAAAGGCTGCTCAAGTAAGGAGCTGTAATCCTCAGTCCTTTGTACCCCAACCTCCACAGCCCTCCCAGGACACAAAAATGCAACAAGCAAAGATGCCCGCTACAACGCAATCAAAACAGGCTCGCTCTCTCTCTCTCTGGCTGAGAAAGGTGTCCCAGCAGAGCCAAGGAGCCTGAGGCTGATGCAAAGCAGCTCCCTCAAAACTGACAAGCAGCATTTTGTCAGCATCTTATTTGCAAAGAAAAAACAATATACCCTGTCTGTCACCTCAGTATGTACCTCCATGGCTCAGTGACACAGAGCAAAAGGGGAAGGCGGCAGAAAGTGGTGAGTAGAGGTACTCGGGCTGCTTAGGGTATAGGCCTCTGTCCTGGTTGCTGTTTTTTATTTGATTTCTAAAAAGAGGGCTCAGAGAAATTGGACTAATTGCTGCTCCTCTCAGGCCTCAAGTTTTTCATCTGAGAAAAGGCTACATGATTAGATGGCCATGGCAGATGCAAGATGGCTGCATGCATATTCTTTGACACTCTCCCATCAAGAGGTTGGGGCTAGGTCCTGTGCCCTTGAATCTAAGAGGGTTCTGTGACTGCTTGACAAACAGAGTAAGAGGGAAGTGACGGTTTGCTCGTTTTCAGCGTTAGGCCTTCAGAAACTGGCGGTTTCCACTTCGTATCTCTTGGAATGTTCTCTCTGGGAGCCCGGATCTTCCACATAAGGAAGCTGACTTAGACTAAGGCTGCCATGCCATGAGAAAGGCCAAGCGAATCACACAAAAAGGCTGGGGGTGGGGAGGGAAGGAAGACTGGAATGAGGGAAGGGAAGAAATGTTTGGTCAGCTACCAGCTGAGGTCCAGAAATCATGGAGCAATTGTAGGCCATCCCCTTTGTACCCTGTCTGAATTTCTGACTCCAAGAATCACCAGATATAATAAGGTACTATTTTAAGCCACTAGGTTTGGGGGTAGTTTTATCAGTAACGGATACAGGGACCTATAAATGCCCTTTTAGCCCTAACAACTGTGACTCCGTGATCTTCATGTGTACCAGCCGTCCTCCACCTCTTAGCCCATCCTCACTACGGCAGTCATATCCAAAAGACAGAAGGGCTAGGTGCATGCTTACACTGGACTCTCATTGTCTGACTCTTCAGAATCCATGTCCCCACTGAACTTGAAACAGAAGAAGCAACTAAGCAGCAGGGGAGAGAATCTCTTTGAAAATGCAGTGGGAGACAGAGCCAAGTAACGGAAAGAAACAAGGACTAGTGACATCATTTGACTCCTTTGATCAAGCCAACTCTACCCATGAACTTATCACTGACAGTTCATAAATTAATATTTTGCTTAAGCAAGTTTGTATTAAGTTTTTTAAAAAAATTTGCTGCTGCTGACACTCCTGCTAGTTAATGGAAAGAGGGGTTTCACTTGCCCTTGATTTTTTCCGTTCCTAAATAATCAGTCATCAGTGGCAAAATAAGGAATCATCTTAAAGGGGGGAAAAGACATATAGGCAAATTTTTAAATATACCAAGGCTCCATTTTGCGGTCCACAAAATGAAAAGGTTGGTCTGCGCTATGCCCAGGGAAGGATGGTCTCCAATATCCCTAGGATTCTATCAGTGCAACTCTTTCATACAATTCACTGCCACATAAAATCATGAAAAATAAGATAACCCAACAGACTGACATGGGTGGCTAGCTAAGCAAACCATCATAGAAAGCACAGTGGGGAATGACGTAGTCAATGAAATGGTAAGTTTGGGGACTATGCTACTAACTGGAACTATGTCCGTGAAATGATACATTAAGTAATTAGGTAGGCCACAGACTAGTTGTTAAAAGAAATATACTGCATTTAGTGATGAAATAAGAGGAAGAGGGCAGACCACTTGAGGTCAGGAGTTCGAGACCAGCCTGGCCAACATGGTGGAACCCCATCTCTACTAAAAATACAAAAATTAGCTGGGCGTGTTGGTGTGCGCCTGTAATCCCACTTACTCAGGAGGCTAAGGCAGAAGAATTGCTTGAGCGCAGGAGGTGGAGATTGCAGTGAGCCAAGATGGAGCCACTGCACTCCAGCCTTGGTGACAGAGTGAGACTCCACTGCACTCCAGCCTTGGTGACAGAGTGACACTCCAAAGAAGAAAAAAGAGAGAGAGAGAGAGAGAGAGAGAGTGAGAGGGAGAGAGGAAGGAAGGAAGGAAGGAAGGAAGGAAGGAAGGAAGGAAGGAAGGAAGGAAGGNAAAAAGAGAGAGAGAGAGAGAGAGAGAGAGTGAGAGGGAGAGAGGAAGGAAGGAAGGAAGGAAGGAAGGAAGGAAGGAAGGAAGGAAGGAAGGAAGGAAGGGAGGGAGGGAGGGAGGGAGGGAGGGAGGGAGGGAGGGAAGAAGGGAGGAAGGAAGGAAGGAAGGGAGGGAGGGAGGGAGGGAGGGAAGAAGGGAGGGAAGAAGGGAGGAAGGAAGGAAGGAAGGAAGGCAGGCAGGCAGGCAGGCAGGCAGGCAGGCAGGGAGGGAGGGAGGGAGGGAGGGAGGGAAGAAAGAGGAATAATGTGATAGGCTTGAGTAGTGGAGGAGACTGACACAGTGAATAAAACAATCCAGCACCTGAAAGCTGGCTCCAGCTGAGGTCCGACGCTGTAACCATCCTGTCTCCCAGTCACTGGAACAAACCCCAAAGCACTGCTATCCAGAGTCATGTAGTATGTGTCTGACTCAACCCAGGCTCTCGTCACAGTTGGGTTTCCTGGCTTTGCCAAAGGAAACTAAAAGCTGCCAACTACCCAGACTCTTACTGGCCTCTTGGTTCTGAAAACTCCCCTTTCTCCTCCCCATAAAAAGACACTTGACCTCACCTTGCACTTGGGGCCATGGCCAGTTCTGCAGGAAGGAAGCATATCTGCCATCAATGAGCTTATTCCAGCCTGCACAGGACACAGCAACAAGCCTGCCGCTGACATTATCAATAAGGAAAAACATCACTGCTCTTTGAGCAGCCATCAGCACTGTCTATAACCTGCTGAACTGAGCTAGGAAAGATACTCAAACAGCAGGAAATAAGGGAGCTTCAGCCTTCAAATTATATTACAGCCATGCAGAGCAATTCCAAGAAAAAAAAGCAAACTGCATATCAGTAATACTTGGATGGATGATGCTTAAGCTTGGAGCAAGATGCTGAGATTTATCAGAAAGGCTAGCCGAAGAATAAGGCTCACAATTATCCTCAGGAAATAAATTACACAACCAAATACTGATGCTCTTGGCCCACGACTGCTTAGACACACAATAACCTCAAAACCACACAATCAGGACTGCCCCTCTGTCTCTTCTAATCCACAGGGAGGACTACTGTCACACAAATCCATAACACGGGTCAGGAAACCTAGTCAGGATTCCTGACTGTGTCTCTCTGGTAAATGGCAGCCTCTGACCCTCCGCTTCTCATCTGTAAAAGGATTAAATAAGCCAGAAACATTTAAAGCCCAAGACTAGTGAGCACGACGAATGAGCACATTGGATCTGATGGGTATTTCTGTCATGCCTACCCTTATTCTCAAAAATGCAAAGGCTGGCCAGGCATACTGGCTCATGCATGTAATCCCAGCACTTTGGGAGGCCGAGGTGGGCGGATCACCTGAGGTCAGGAGTTCGAGACCAGCCTGGAAAGATGGTGAAACCTTACCTTCACTAAAAATACAAAAATTAGCCAGGCATGGTGGCGCACGCCTGTAATCTCAGCTGGACATGGTGGTGCAGGCCTGTAATCCCCGGCTGAGGAAGGAAAATCACTTGAACCTGGGAGGTGGAGGCTGTAGTGAGCTGAGATTGCATGACTGCACTCCAGCCTGGGTGACTCCGTCAAAAAAAAAAAAGAAAAAGAAAGAAAGAGAGGAGAGGAGAGGAGAAATTGCAAAGGCTAACAAGTTTGAGGAGTTAAAAAAAATGCAAAACCCACGTAGAAGCAGGCAGACAGTTTCTCATCATATGTCTTAAGGCCAAAATACATTATGACCCAACTGGGAATGGTTTCCTATAGCTATTTTAATCCCATGCCTCTCTCCTCCCAACCAGTGTGAGGACAGCTGGTCACTACCACCCTCAGAGCAAATGTTGGATGCAACTTCCCAACCAGACATTGTTGCTGTCATCACAAATGGATCTTAGTTGTAAGATGGGGATAAAGACGTCTGCTCTGTCAAGTTCAGAGGTTATTAAAAGGCCATCAATGGGGATTATGAACGTGAAAGCTTCCACCTGTGAAGCTTCAACTCACATGGAACACGGGCATATTCACGAAGGCAGGGGCTGAGTCCATCTATTCTCACAGAATCCAGTTTCCACCCACCCCGCCCTTGTTGACAATCACCTGACATGAAAAGTTACACATACTTGCAGACTGAATGTACCCAGGCTTATTAGAAAAGGAAGGATACTAACTTATGAAAAATGACAGTTATTTAGGGGTTGATGGGACCTACTAAATATAGATTACTTACGCCAAAAGTGTGGCCCCTGTAAACTATATATTTCAATTTTTCAGCAAATCTCTCTTGAGCGTTGACTGTTTACCGGACACTGAGAGGGAGACAGGGATCCAGTAGAACACAGAGTAACATAGTTTGTCCTCATGGAGATTATGTTCTCTAAAGAAGAGCTGATATTTTATAACAACAAATAGATATTAGAGGTGCAGGTATGGGAATAAAACAAAAACCTAGCCTCATTTACAGAGTCAGGGAAGAAAGCCAAAGAATAAGGAAGGCAGAGCATGTTCCAAGGTCTGAAGCCAAGAGTGGTCAGGATAAAGGGCCTCAAAGGAACTCAGAGCCAAGAGAATGAAGAGGGTGGAGGCCAAAGATGGACTGCGGAGGTGGAGAGAAGCCAAGTGGCCCTAAAACAGGTTAAGAGGAATGCTTTTTGAGTTAACTATGGTGGGAACCATGGAAGCTGTTATGCAAGGGACATGATAGGGACAACACTGTTGGCAGCAAGGGGTGGGAGGGGAAATTACTCGGACTCTCCCGGGTGGTTTAAAAGGCCCTCCAGTAACTTGAAATGCCCTTGGGTACTGGATAGAGACACCACATGGTGCTGAAATAGAAAAACCACTGGTGCAGTAGATGGAGGTAGAGCTGAACTCATCTTACCACATATCCTAAACATTTCACTCATTTTCTTTTATATAATCATGATACAAGTTTGTCTCTCATAAAACTGAGGTGTGGAAATAATCCTTACCTAGCGTTCTGGCTGTTTGGATTTGGATAAAGAAAAGTTTACTCATTTATTACGCAAAACCCCACCTGTTTCTAAAAAGGATTTGAGGTCGTTTACAATAAAAAAGGTAAACAGAGACCAACCAAATGTATCACAAGGTAAGGGAGATAATTGTTTGCCTTCTGCACTAGCCCCCTAGGGTCTAAGGATCAAAAGTTACAAAGCCGGCCGGGCGCGGTGGATCATGCCTGTTATCCCAGCCCTTTGGGAGGCCGAGGCGGGCGGATCACGAGGTCAGGAGATCGAGACCATCTTGGCTAACACGGTGAAACCTCGTCTCTACTAATATACAAAAAAAAAAATTAGCCGGGCGAGGTGGCAGGCGCCTGTAGTCCCAGCTACTCGGGAGGCTGAGGCAGGAGAATGGCGTGAACCCGGGAGGTGGAGCTTGCAATGAGCTGAGATCGCGCCACTGCACTCCAGTCTGGGCGACAGAGCGAGACTCCGTCTCAAAATAAATAAAAAAAAAAATTAAAAAAAAAAAGTTGCAAAGCTCTGACTTTATGGCTAAATATTTCAACACAGAGAAAAGAATCATGGGTGAAGGTAATGTTTCCTACGGGGGTGGCTAAAATTATGACACAGAATCAGGTTCTAGATTTTCTCTGGGCTCATCTTTGGACAAGCGCCTTCCCCAGTCAGGAGAGCAAAACAATAGAAAATTAATAACTCAAAAGCAGGGAGGTCCCCACCCTACGTCTTTAAAAACAGGGGTCCCAGCCAAGGTTTCATTCACACACACATTAGCGGTGCCATTAGATCCTGACCTCTGTTCCCTTAGGAAGCTCAGCAAAAGTGATTCATTAGCTCCCCAGTAGCTTAGTCCAACAGATCCCAAATTTGGTGATACTCAGCAAAACACTAAACATAAAATTCACAAGTTTAGAAGACACACACCCCCAGGCAAGCAACTCAAAATGCTGCGCCCCTGCCTGTACACCCTCGTCCTCGACACCCATCGCGTGGGGACTGCTCGTGTGCTACCCTCCCCACTGTCTCCAGAATGAAACCCTAGTCTACCCCGGCTCTGTCTGCCTCCCTCCACCTCGACAAGGGCTACAATAGAACGGTCGCTGTACACACAATTACTATTAGTACGATTACATTAGAGTTAAGTGACGGTTAACAATACCCAAGTGTGTCACTTCCTATATTCCAAAGAGCATTTCTAGAATGACAGTACTCGACTGCACGGTCCCCTGGAAACTTCCCAACTTCATCACAGCACACACAGAGAGTGATAATGTAATTTACAATATTTATATGATACTAGGGTGAAGGGGAAGAGGCTCCTCAGGACCAGAAGTAACCAGTTGCAGGTCTCCACACTCATTCTCTACCTACAGCCCATCCCTACCCCAAACTGAAAAGCTCTGCCTAAGGAACAAGTGAGTTCACCATAACCTTCCCTTCTTCCCACTCCTACCATTCAGGCCACTTCACCACTGGAGAAACCAAGCAGCCCCTGCTGGGCCACTCTCCTGTTATCTTGTTATCCCTCCTCTACCACTGTCTGACCCGCTGTCCTAGTCTGAGGGCTTCACTCCCTGGAAACAGAAGGCTACCTTAGTGCATTTCTTTTTTTTTTTTTTTAAGTCAGAATCTCACTCTGTTGTCAGGCTGGAGTGCAGTGGGGAAGTCTCAGCTCACTGCAATCTCTGCCTCTCGGGTTCAAGCAATTCTCCCGTCTCAGCCTCCTGACTAGCTGGCACTATAGGCGCGCACCACCATGCCCAGTAATTGTATTTTTAGTAGAGACGGGGTTTCACCGTTCGCCAAGCAGGTCTCGAACTCCTGACCTCAGGTGATCCGCCTGCCTTGGCCAGCCGAAGTACTGGGCCTTAGTGCATTTATTCTCTTCACTTTCACATAGAGCACAATGCTTGCCTAGCACACTGAAAGTACTGTAAAAAATGTCCGTTGATTCCCAATGGAAATGAGTGGTATTGTCTACTCAAAGACCAAAGAGGAAGTGAATGGGAAAGGCACAAAGAAGCATCCGGGGGTCTAGCGGTTTCTCTCCATAGACCTGGGTAGTAGTAGTTACACAAGTGTATACTGTGTAAAAACTTACTGGGCTGTACATAAAAATTTTGCCATTTACTATGCAGAAGTTGTACCTCAGTAAAAAAAGAAGAAAAAGCATTTGTTGAATGAATGGCTGAACAAATGAATAAGTGAGTCAGAACCACAGCTAGAATCAAAGTCCATTCCCCAAAGCTCTATCACTAACAATGACTAGGATACCTTATAAAACTTAAGCTGATAACACTAATGAAACCTCACGCTGTCTTATGTTTAAAAAAAATGCATCCACAAACATCAAAATTTACCTAAACGATGTCACTAACTCCCAGTTTCCCTATTCCAGCCCTATCCCCACCACTTACTTTATTATCCTGTATGTATAGTTGCTTATCCAGTGCTTCCTGTCAAAACACTCTTAAAAATAACTTTTTATGGACTGTCTGTGCTAGATATCCTGTGTGCCCCTTCACATTCACTTCCCCCCAGCTCCTTGCCCTGGAAAGCTGACCTCTACAGACCGCATTGAGACTCTATAGCTTGCTGGCTTCTAGTAGGGTCCAGCCAGTAGGAAGCACAGCAGAAAAACAGAGAAAGATTCGAGGAAGACAGGAACGTAAGCTTGGAGCATCCATTCTCCTAACTCCTCTGCAAGGTCAACTGGGATGGCTGCTTTCCTCAACCAGTCTCTCAACGCATCCATTCTACCAAATGCTCTTCAGGGTTTCCGAATTCTCTCCCTCCCCTGGCTGTTAGGCCTAGGGGTGCTTTACAGCCACTGCACTGACGATGCACCATCCTGGTGGTTTCCTTTCACCCCAACCACACCTTTGTAAACTGTCCCTTTAAAAATAAAAAAATTAAAAAACTCTTCTATTTATCCTAATTTGGGTGTGCCACCTGACTTCTACTGAGACCCCGACTGAAACAGTGATTAACAAACAGAAAGCAGTTATGTTACATCTGCAACATGGAAAGACCATGCTACACCATGTTTACTGCCTCCACTGCAATTTTTATTGGTCATTATTTATTACTTAATGTGTAATGCATGCAGCCATTCCCCTACTCTCCAAGTGTCAGCTTCCTGAGGACTGACACTACTATAAATCTTAATATCCTTCAGATTACCTGGCATCTAGAAGATACTCTGCTGTTTGCTGAGCGAATGGATGAATAGATGAATAAACAGCATGGTAAAATCTATGGTGAAAGAAAAAAGTTAGAAAAGAGAATATAAATCAGGATTGCCATATGGATGCATAGAGAAAAGGATTAAAAGAACATAAAGCTTGAATTTTTCTTGTTGTTGTTGTTTTAGAAAGACTGTAGATGGATTTTTTAATTTTAATTTTTCATTAAATTTGCTATGTTTATACAGCAATAATACTTTAAAAAGAAAATATTTTGTGTCCCTGAAATCTGGAATGAAATGGAAATGTAGTAAATATGCATATATACATTTAATGGATGTACAAATGGAATACTAAATTTTTTTTAGAGACAACCAAATGATTAAATATTAACACTTTCCCTCTGTACATAGCTATTAAAGAGTAATTAAGACTTTCCATAGTGTTAAGCAGCCACTTGCCTAACAAAGTTACCATAATCATGTTAAGACAGGGCAGGTGGAATCAAGTGAGATTACCTGGATTTATGGCCCACATTTTTATTATCAGCAGTTCTTCCCAAGCAAGGGACAACATGGCTACATACACTCATTTCTACACATTTTTCAGAGGTCACTAAACCAACAATAGAAGTGGAAGTACTCCCAGACAGATGCTGAAGATGTAGGTACTTGTCCCAGATTAACCAGGATGTACCTATGTGCCCCTAAGCCAGTTATTCTACCTCTCTCGAGTCCACTTTTCTCATGTGTAAATTAACAGTCCCTTGCCAAACCACACATCCCCACAGTTCTGACACTTTCTGCTCACTACCTCCAGTGTGAAGACATCCAATGGCAATGGTAGAAAGTCAATAAAATTCCTTGGATGTTCCCCCAGGCACTGCCAACTCAGCAGTCCCCAATGCCAAACTCTATCTCATCCTGAAACCTGCTTCCTTTGGCTGTCTGTAGTCCCTTCCTCAGAATGACCCCACTACGCATTCTTGCGCCCAAGACAGAAACATGGCTGTCATCTTGAATTTATTTCAAGATGCCTTTGTCCTTACGACCCACATCAAAACAACTCTGCTCACTTTGCCTTCTAATTAGCTCTTGAATCTGTCTAGTTTTCTCCGTAATTGCTGCTCTTACTCCAGTTCAGGCTTCCTGGATTATTGCAGCAATCTTTTCTCCTGGACTATTTCAACACTTTCCTAACTGGTCTTCTTCGTTAGTCCATTCCACCCCTTCTCAACCTTGTGGCCGCAGTGGTTGGTCTTCCGAAGGGGCATTTCACTTCCCCACTTAAAACGCTGCAATAGACACTGCCCTTAGGATAGTGCCCTACGTCCTAAGGCTGATGCTTTATGATCTAGCCCCTGCTCCCTCTCACTTCTTGACACTCCCCTAGTTATACTAAGCTTCTTGTGGCTCCCCCAGGAGCCACGTTTTTCCTGGGCTCATAGCCTTTGAACATAATATGTTCTCTGGCTACAATGCTCTCTCTTTCCCACTCCTTCCTCCCTTTTGGTCTGGCTACCTCCTACTACTGCTCCTTCAGGCTCCGGCTTTCTCTAAAAACTTCCTTACAGGCTCCAAAGTGGGTTGGATGCTCTTCCTATGTGCTCCCATGGCACCTGCTATTTAATACCCAGAATTCTAAGTCTGCTGGTTGAGTGAAATGATGAGCCACCCTCTGCTCTCGAGTTTGTTTCCAGATTCTAGAACAGCGTCTGCCCACAGTGAGTAATTAATATATGCTTATGGGTGGAATGTATGAAAGAGAAGGAGAGAATCAGGAAGAAAGGAACAGAAGAAAAGCAATGGATTTCTAAGCAATCCCAAGACCCCATACTACAACAGGATTTGTGTCAGCCAGGGCCTGAAGGATTCCACAGAAACCATGGCTGAACACATACTTTCTTCATTTATTTAATTTAAAAGATGGAAGAAATTCCTGGAGGTTACCATCTCCTATGTTGTATTTAAATTGTATTACCCTCTCAAATCATTCAAGATGATTCTGAGCTCATTAAAACAAACAAACACACAAAAAAGCTCATAACTCTCTAGGTCATAATTTGAGAAAAAATATGAAGTTAAACTTTCAAAATAATAAAATCCGACAATCATTTTGAGTGTTCAAACCATTTCAAATTAGTTACCCTTCACCACGCAGGTCATGCGTATCCTTTAACAATATCTGAAATTCTGTTCATGCCAGTCCCACTTCTCTACCCTGAGCTCTGCCCGTCGTGTCTACCAACTCATCCACAATGGCCTCCTTGGCCACCAGTGTCGGTGACACTATAGTTATCTCACTGTTCTGGCACAAGACCTCATCTAGAGGCTTTCCCATGGTGTACTGTATATTCATAATTATATATTTGACATACATATTGTACAACATGTATCTGTAGTTACTCAGCTCAAGGAATCTAGCTCAAACTCCCATACAATGTGTCTTTATGAATAAATAATAGCTTAGTGACACCAAATTACTCAGATTGGGGCTGAGGATCTAGCAAACGCACATGCAAGTACTGCAGACTGATATACGTGTTCTGCACATCTTTGTGTCCAGACATTGCCATGTCTAAATTCTGATGGGCATTTCTGTTGTCAGAACTTGAAAGGGCCAAAGATACAAGTGGTTAGGGATTTGTGGGTTCCCAAATAAATCATTACTCTCCTTTCACATGAACCTGTTATTGAAAAAGAAAAAAAAAAATAAGAAACATTGAGAGGCAGCGATGGTGGGATAGGCCATATACTAGGCAGAAACTGCCCCTACGAAACGTCTTCAAGCAATTCTTCCTCTTATCCTCACCTCAACACTCAAAAAAGGAGACAGCGACAAAATGACTCCAAAAGGCTTGACTCCGTGGTGTATTATCTACTTACGAGTTCTCTTCCCCCAGGCAAATTCAGTGGCAGGACAAGTCATTTAAAAAGTGGACACAGATGAACGCCTTTATAGACCTCTCTCCCCTTAGAGAGAAAATTGGAGAAGAAATTAAAGAGCTTAACAATTTCTATGGTATTAGGTTTTTGCCTATTACTTTCAATAGAATAAAGACTTATTCAGCAGCATCTTCTGGTCTAGTTTGCCCTTTCATGAAAAATTAACTTTTTTATAGCCTTAAAAAACATCCATTAAGCAAGTGAGGTCTTTGAATGTGTCGGCACTTCTATAAGCTATGTCTTGCAGACCTGACTGTGAAGATCGCAATTCTACTTTTCTGTCCTCGCCAACATGCTAGCCATGGGATGGGCACTTTGTGCTGAAGAGCAAGGTGTGGGGGCTCAGGGCTATAACCCCAGCACTTTGGGAGGCCAAGGTGAGCGGATCGCTTGAGGTCAGGATTTTGAGATCGGCCTGGCCAACGTGGCGAAACCTGGTCTGTACTAAAAATACAAAAATTAGCTGGGCGTGGTGGTGCACACCTGCAATGCCAGCTACTGGGGAGGCTGAGGCAGGAGAAATCGCTTGAACCCGGGATGCGAGGTTTGCAGTGAGTCAAGGCTGTGCCACTGCACTCCAGCCTGGGCTATGGAGGAACACTCTGTCTCTCAAGAAAAAAAAAAAAAAAGAAGAAGAAGAAGAAGAAGAAAAAAGAATCACCATGTCAGCGTAATTCTAAAGGCGCCCCCACTCTCCTCAAAAAGAAAAAGACAGAAAGAGGTGCTCAAGAAGCAATGGTCAAACTTCTGCAGGCGTTCCTTATCTCCCTAAAATTCACACTGATTCTAAAATCCACACAGCAGGGGCTGGTTAAGGCTCAAGGTTAAACTCCAAATTAAACTGAGCTTCGTGGGCTAGAAGGAAAGATCAAAAATCTCTTTCTCTGCCTCCAGTGGTACTTTGTAATAAAGAGAAGAGATTCCAAGGGACCAGACAGCACCTGTGGCTCTCTTCACACCGATGTCACCAGCACCACAGCCTTCAAGTGAAGGGCGAAGTTCTGCAAGGGGACTCTGAGAAGATGGAGAGCCAGGTCCACCAATACTCCCAGTATTAACCACGGACACAAAGCATTTGAGCAAATGCAGTGACTAGAACAAACCCCCGCCGGGTCTCAAGGCCTGAACTGTGTCTTCATACTCCCATCTCCACATTCCTTTCTAGGTGATTCGTGAGATTACAATTTCCCCTAGAAATTAAAAAGTGATTGGAGAGGCTGTACAAATAGAGGGCTTCCCAGAAGACACCATTCATTAAGTGGCAGGTTGGAAGCAGGAAGGGGCAGAGAAGGGGATATCTGTTGGAGGCCAAAAAAGAAAAATCTTTGTTAATCAACTTTTAGGCAGAAGCTTTCAATTGTTCTAGAGAAACTTCTCCCAAAGCAGATAAATCTTTCATTGATTAATGTCATAAACAATTAAAATGGATTTTTATTGCAGAGAATACCCATAGCAAGAAAACCTTTTAAGCTTTTCCTTAAAACCACAAAGCAGTCAACTTCAGCACCTTGCCCAAGGCCAAATTCCTCAAATGCCAAACCTCTGACAAGGAGTAGACAAGGAGAGGATGAGCTCACTCTGAGAAGAGGAATGGACTGGCAGATCCTCAGCTTCCCAGGATTCCACCAGCTCCCAGGACCACTCCAGCAAGAGAAATGGCAGGATTTCTTGCCTCACAATGGCTAGTAAACCACTCCAGAAACAAACAATAAGGCCGGGCGCGGTGGCTCACATCTGTAATCCCAGTACTTTGGGAGGCCAATGCAGGTGGATCACAAGATCAGGAGTTCGAGACCAGCCTGACCAACACAGTGAAACCCCGTCTCTACTAAAAATACAAAATTAGTATTTAGCCAGGCGTGGTGGCAGGTGCCTGTAATTCCAGCTACTCGGGAGGCTGAGGCAGCACAATCGCTGAAACCCAAGAGGCGGAGGTTGCAGTGAGCAGAGATCACGCCATTGCACTCCAGCCTGGGTGACAACGCGAGACTCCATCTCAAAACAACAACAACAACAACAACAAAACCACAATAAAATCCACTGTTGCAGGTTGGATTCTTCAGAAGCAGATGCTGAGACAAAGTTTGAGGTTCAACATATTTATTAGAAGAACTACCCTTTTAAAGGAAGCAGGATGAAGCAGAGAAAGCAACCCACGAAAGCCTCAATGGGGTGTCTGGTGTCCAGTGAGCCTTAATACTCCAACCTTGCCTGTCACCAGATGTCTCCAGATGTGAGTCCCCCAGGAAAAGCATGGCCTAGGGCGAGGAGCTCTCAGAGGTGACGGATCCTCATGGAGCTGACAGGGAGCAGAAGGCTGTCTGCAGAGTGCACTACCTGCAACAGTCAGCCAGCCCTCCCTCAAAGGGAGCCAGGCTGGCACATCTCTGCAGTTAGCACATCCACCTGTTCCAAAGACATAACCTGTCTTTAGATTTACAGTGAAGTTTAAGAAGATTAAAAGTTTAAGTTATGTTACTGGGAATTTACTAATATGAATAAAACACAAACCAATAGGAAATATTTGCATTAGTGCTTAAGATGACAATCATTTTTCAGATTACAGAAAAACCAAGTGCAAGAAAATTTTGCTCTTCCCACTTACTGAAAATTATAAGGAACAGACACACACACACGTCTGTGTATAGATATAGATGTATATATTTATACACACGTCTGTATATAGATATAGATGTACATATTTATACAGAAGATGGTCTGCATGTTCCGAAAATTGTTCACAGTAATTATCTCTAGGTGCTATGATTTCAGAAAGATTTTGCTTTCATCTTAATATCCTTCAGTATTAACTGCATTTTTGGTAGCAAGTTATCTGTCTTTGTAAACAGAAACAAAGATACAAACTTAAAACAAAAGCATCCTTTATCCCCTCTGGAAGACTTCTATATCCCACCCACGAATCCAGCTGAGAACCAGCATTATGGAGGAAGGACCCCAAAACTAGACATCCAACCGTGAATCACCAGGAGAACAAAGGCTAATGACTGGTGGCTCTGCAGCTCTGTTTCTGAGGCAGGGGGAACCTAGAAGATCCCTATGGCTCCTTCCAGCTCGATGTCTTAGGGTTCTAAAACAAATGGCAGCCACCTTCCCTCCCCATTTTTTTTGTAATGAGAAGCTAAATTTAACTGACACACACACAAAATACCCTAAATGTATAGCGTTACTCTCAGAAAACTGTACTGACAGCTATGAAGTTTGAGCCGTCTACCAGTTACCAAAACCCTTCTGGGAAAACAGCAGCCTCGCTGGCACGTCTTTGTCTCAGAAGCTGCGGAAGCTTCTGTCACAAACTGGCCAAATCAAGAGAAATAAGCTCTTCGGTACCTGTAGAGGCCAAGAAAGGAAGGCTTCTGGAGAAACCTGAGCACTGGCCAAAGACGGCCCGTCATGTCAGATGGCCAACACAAACCTCCTGTGAAATGTTATCACTATAGGGAGCTATAAATGCCACATGAACAAAACGAAGTGGCATCAATGTTTATCTGTTCTTGTCCCCAAAAGTATTGGGCTCTGGTTGTCATTCTCTGTGATATTTGCATTTTATCCCAGTCTTACAAACACTGGGATCCAAAGGAACGGTGAGCCAAAAAGGATGATTCCTCTGGCTTATCCCACAATAAAACATTTCCCAAAGGGAACTCTTGCCTGGCTACTTCCTTTATAGGATGGAATAGCCTCTGAACGCCTTGAGGGCAAGGGTCGTCTGTTATTCGGTTATGTATGTCTAATGCCTACCCTAAGACGTGGCACAAAACTGACATTCAGTAATTTTTTTTTTTAGATGGAATTTCACTCTTGTTGTCCAGGCTAGAGGACAATGGCGCAATGTGCAATGGCGCAATCTCGGCCCACTGCAACCTCTACCTCCTGGGTTCAAGCGATTCTCCTGCTAATTTTGTATTTTTAGTAGAGACGGGGTTTCTCCATGTTGGTTAGGTAGGTCTCGAACTCTTGACCTCAGGTGATCCGCCTGCCTTGGCCTCCCAAAGTGCTAGGATTACAGGCATGAGCCACTGCGCCCTGCACATTCAGTAATTATTAAACAAAATGGCCAAATGAATGAATGTGTATGCTCCTTGGCTAAATGCAGTGACACTAAGGATAAGACAAAACACTATGCAGCACTTGGAAATAAGGCAAAAAGCAGGCAGCATGTCCTTTCAATGCCATACTGGTGTACTGTCTAATAGGTGCACCCAAGGGTTATCTGATTCTCTAGGAGATGATGCACCTGTGTTTCACTGACCGTTTACCATTGGTTACGGTTCAGACTTCATGAAGTTACATGTTAACTTGGAGATTTTTATCCATTATAGATGTATATGATTTCTCTGCCTGGTAGAAATAAGATCCCCAGATGTTATTGGTTTATTGCCCTACAGGACATTAACCAGTTTCCTTTTTTTTTGAGATGGAATTTCGCTTTTGCCACCCAGCACCCAGGATGGAGTGCAATGGTGTGATCTCGGCTCACTGCAACCTCCGCCACTCAGGTTCAAGCAACTCTCCTGCCTCAGCCTCAGCCTCCTGAGTAGCTGGGACCACAGGTGCCGGCCACCACACTCAGCTAATTTTTGTGTTTTTTTTGTTGTTGTTGAGACGGAGTCTCGCTCTGTCACCCAGGCTGGAGTGCAGTGGCCGGATCTCAGCTCACTGCAAGCTCCGCCTCCCGGGTTCACGCCATTCTCCGGCCTCAGCCTCCCGAGTAGCTGAGACTACAGGCGCCCGCCACCTCGCCCGGCTAGTTTTTTTTTTTTGTATTTCTTAATAGAGACGGGGTTTCACTGTGTTAGCCAGGATGGTCTCGATCTCCTGACCTCGTGATCCACCCGTCTCGGCCTCCCAAAGTGCTGGGATTACAGGCTTGAGCCACCGCGCCCGGCTAATTTTTGTTTTTTAAGTAGAGATGGGGATTCACCATATTGGCCAGGCTGGTCTCAAACTCCTGACCTCAGGTGATCCACCCACCTCAGCCTCCCAAAGTGCTGGGATTACAGGCATGAGCCACGACACCCGGCTAATTTTTGTATTTTTAGTAGAAATGGGGTTTCCCCATGTTGGCCAGGCTGGTCTCGAACTCCTGACCTCAGGTGATCCATCTGTCTCGGCCTCCCAAAGTGCTGGGATGATAGGCGCGAGCCCCCGCGCCCAGCCTGACCAGTTTCACATCTAACTCAGCAATCTTATGCCCGTATTCTTCAGGGCCTATTAACTACACAGCTCCTCAAATGCTCTTTGAACCAGCTTTAGCTTCCTACTAGTTCCCTCATTAATGAGTTAAATACATCATTGCTATGTACCTATTTTGTATTTGTATGAGAGTCATGTTTAAAACTTTTTAAAAATTACCTACTGACAAGAAAAAGAAATAAGAAAAGAAGATCTAGTTTGTAGCATAGCATGAAGACAGACATGTACATAAACGTTTATATTTTAGGTTAAAAATGGTAGGGTAGAAGACAGCTACTGACAGCTGCTGAAGTGCAGGGAATTTTAAAAATGGCTTGTAGCTTAGTTTATAACTAGGTTTCGTATTTATTGTCAGGAATATAAATCCTTGGCCATTCTCTGGAAGAATGGGGAAAAGGAAACGATCCATTAGAAGGTATCTGGAAACGTGACCCGGTAGTTGTAGTTTTATCTCTGTTAGAGTTTAGTGGGATCACTAGACCAAAAGACCAGAATTCCAGTCCCAGGAATGCCTTTGAATGCTAGTTTCTAGCTGCTCTCTCTGAATGCTAGTTTCTAGCTCCAAAGATATATAACTATTAACTAGTTCCCCGATTTGAGGCTTAAATCACCTTGATTCTGGCTTTCTTGATTCCCCTTTAGAGACATCTCACTGCCAGAAACAGGGGAGTCTTTTATTCAATTTAAAATAAAAAAATAAGTTATATTAATAGTGGTGTTGCTGCCTGAAGGCAACAATCAAATCTGGATGAAATCTCACAACGCTCTCAAGCTTCATCTGTTTCTGTGGTTGACTCTCGGCATCCGAGACTCCTTGTCACAGCAAAGTAGGTGAACGTGAGTCAAAACCATTTAGATTCACACACATGAAAAGCCATGTCCAAAGCCGTTGGCATGGGCATGTATCAGATGAGACATTCCCCTACCTTTCAAAGTTAGGGTGCAGTGTTCACGTGGGGATGGAGAACTGCATTGTCCTGCATTTCCTTCATTGCTATTGTTTACATTCTAAACCTATCATTCCTTAACTTCTCCACCATTCAAACACTGTAAATCATTCTTTAATTTTGCACTAATCCTCTCTCCTTTTTAACGATATGGCAACTGAAACTGAAGTGAACTTCAACAGTGTTGGAGACTCAGGTAGGTGGAGACTCAGGTAGGTGGAGGTGCATGTCTTGTTCCATCCTGATCAAAGTCGAACAGAAAATCTGAGGCTGAATGGAGCCTCTTTTTCTCTCGGCGCATGCACACATGTGTACATTTCTCCCCTTTCCACGCCTGCCTTCCCCATAACACCCACCACAGCACCCTATACATAAGAGGAGCCCAACAGATATCTGAATACGTGGACAAATCTGTGACTCACTCAGATAGAAAAGGACAGAGCGTCATTCCTGTTCTATAGAGGTAAAATCTGATACAAAAAGATTTAGTGTCATGCAAGAGCCAGGAAGCAATTCTTCTGCTACATCTGGCACGATTCAGACCCTTAAAAGATAATTATATATGTTTCTGGAAGATTAGAGGTATTTGAGAGTTGAGGTAAGAGCAATAAATATGACTAAGAGGACAAAAATTGGTTCTGTGAGGGAAATAAAATCATAATAGCAAGGGTTAGACTAAAGACAGACTTCAAGCTGTCTTCAGATACTGGATGTGACTACATCGTAAGCCCAATTTAATTACTAACAATAAAACATCTACAACGAAGAGATCTTGATACAGACAACCTGCATAAACTGCACATTATTTAAACTCTTGGCAAGATAAATTCTATCATTTTTGTCAACGTGGCTTAATTAACAATATTTCTGCTCTCCACTCCCACAACACGCACTCTGATTTAAAATCCCAAATCTTCTCCATTGCCAGAAAGAACATCTACAGTGATGGGTTTCAGTTCTCTACTCATGAATAAATATCAAATGTGTGACCTTTATCACACCCTTTAGGCGAGGATTATTATAATGAGAACACTGATCAGTTGCCTCCACACGCACAGCAGGAAAACCCTGAAGTGAGGGAGGCCAGCCTACAGGGAAAGGCAATTAAACACACAACAGCCCTCTAAGAAGCCCCAAGAATTCCTTCTCAATCATCTTTAAAACCAACATTCGCCTCAGATGGCTCTGAAGTAGTGCTGCCTAGAGATGGGACAGGCACAAATGACAGGGCGATGTGCAGGCTCTCTGAGTACAAGATGCTGTCAGGACCACAAGGCCACAGCAAGCTGGGACTCTGCCACCTCAAATCTTCCTTGGAGGCAGCACAACTATACATTCCAATAAAAACAAAAATGACCACAGCTCACCATTATTAACTCTTTGGAACTTCACGTGAGTCTCAAGTGATGAACAGAAGGCTTGTTCAAATTTTGGACAACCCCACACACGTCACAAATGGCTCTTTTTAATTACTTTCCTTACATCTTTAAACTCCACTAGTTCAATTATTTTATAATTTTTTTTTCCTTTGGAGATGAAGTCTCACTCTGTCACCCAGGCTGGAGTGCAGTGGCACGATCTCGGCTCATTGCAACCTCTGCCTCCCAGGTTCAAGCAATTCTGTGCCTCAGCCTCCCGAGTAGCTGGGATTACAGGCGCCTGCCTCCACACCCAACTAATTTTTGTATTTTCAGTACAGACAGGGTTTCACCATCTTGGCCAGGCTGGTCTTGAACTCCTGACCTCGTGATCCACCTGCCTTGGCCTCCCAAAGTGCTGGGATTACAGGTGTGAGCCCCTGCACCTGGCCTATTTTTATTATTTTTTTTTTACAAAGTCTCCATTGTTTTGTGATGAGGTGGGAGTATAAATAAAAATCATACTTGCTAACATTCTTGAGTACTTGAGTTCACAAAATATTTTCACATACATTGACCAGTTCTCTTCAGGTATTTCTTTTGTAGTATTTCCAAACACATAACAGAACTTAATACCACGAGTACTCATTCATCCATCAGCCACCTTTAGCAAATCTTGACACTTTGCTACATTTCCTTCAGGTTTTTGAATAATAAGAATAATAATAACAAAAGCTACAGATACAGTTATTCCATTCTACTCTCCTGTCATTTAGAGAGATGACTACCATCCTGAAATATGAGTGTGTCACTGTAAAGTACATTTCATACTTTTACCACATGTGTGCATTCATAAGCAATTTATAATATTAATATTCAATAAATGGTGTCATGTACTAGTCATTCTACAACTTGCTTTTCTAAACCTTACGTTTTTGAATTTTACCTTTGTTGGAAATATAACTCTAGTTCATTAATTCCAATTTGATTCAATTTTCACAGTAACTTTTTATCTAAAATAATGAAAGAGTAAATATCTTGCCTGATTCTAAGAAGCAATGACTAATTCAGATTTCGTTCTCATCCATAAGTCCATGGTCTTCTACTGTAAAACTCTGTTTTCTGAAATTAGAAGACTGGAAATTACTAAGTCTTCATTTAAAATCCCATCAAGCTGTAAGTTAAGGAAAGGGAAAAAAAAATCTCCACTTTCGCCACCGTCCCCAGATTCTTCACTATACAAACAGGGCTACCAATTCATTTCGAGAAGATGCTGAACTAAATTCTTTGGTTTCTTTATCCACTCTGGGAAATGTGAACACTAACCAGACATCTGATGATATCAACAAACTTTACTTTTTAAGAGACAAGGTCTCGTTCTGTTGCCCAGGGTGAAGTGCAGTGACGTGATCATAGCTCACCGCAGCCTCAAACTGCTGGGTTCAAGCAGCCCTTATACCTCAGCCTCCAGGACCACAGGGACACGCCACCACACCCAAGTATTGTTAACTTTTCTTGAAGAGTGATAATGGTGTGTTCAAAAGGAAAAAGAGGTTGCTTAATATTTATAGAGCTTCAATTTTACAAGAGGAAAGGGGTTCTTGAGATTGATTGCACAAAAATGTGAACGTACTTAACACTACTAAACTGTACACTTAGAAACTGTTAAGATCGTAATTTTATGCTATGTGTATTTTACCACAATATTCAAAAAAGGAAAGAGATATATTTAGGGATAAATTATATGTCTAGGTTTGATCTAAAATAATCCACGGTGGGGTAGAGGTTACGGAAAAAACAAAACTAACTATTAAAGCTCAGTGATAGGTATATGGGGGTTCATTATACTAGCCTCTACTTTTATATGTTTGAAGTTCCAAAATAAAGTTTTAAAAATGGCTTAGCCCAACCAAAAAAATTTTTTCACTTTACTAACAGGTTGCTTTGCTCTTAGGTTAAAAATAAAAAGCATTCTATTTTTTGAATGCTAGCAGCCCTAAGACCTGCTTTACCTTTTGCAGTTCTAGAAGGGACATGCTTCTCAAACTTGAATGTGCATTTGAGTCACCTTGGGATCCTATGGAAATGCAGTTTCTCTTCAGTGAGGCTTGGGTAGGGCCTGAAATGCTACACTTCAAAACAAGCTCCCAGGTGCTGGTGCTGCCTCACAGGTCCCACATTGAGGAACAAGGCAACAGGGGACTCGAAGGCTGCAAGTATTTGCAAGGGGAGAACCTAGCAAGGCTTTATTTAAATTGCATATCTGGGAACTAGAAGAGCACCAACACTGCTCCTCTGTTCCGGGAAACAGTCCCCTGACTCCTTTGCACCCCAGCACCAGGCATCACTATTCACTTAGTGAGAACCTCTAAAATGGACAGCATCATACAAAAACATCCTAGCAATCAGCTTTATTCCTTCAGGACCAGCCTTACACACCTAAACGCCTTAAATAGCCATGAAAATCTAATGCCCTGAAAGATTCTGCTCCTCAATCTATTAAGTAATGATTAAGTAATGACTAAGCCAAAGAAACACATCCAGAGACCAAAGTGCAGAGGCCCAGGCAAGAGCTGGGAATCACTAACAAACTATAGGAAGGTTAAACGCAGAATATCTTAGAAGCTCTAGTAAATTCCATTAAATGAAGAAATAACATTCATTGAAGCATGCACGCTCCTAAGCAACCATCGACATCTCTGAAGAATCAAAAGAATTTCTACCCATAGAAAATCTTATCCACAAAATACAGTTATTCCCTCTAATGTTTTATGGTTGTCAGGTTGACTTAACCAAAGTCTTCTGTCCTCACAGAAATGCTCTATTATCTGCTAGACTATGAATGCCCGGAGGACAGGGATTATCACTGACGATTCTTAAGCTCTTACCATAGGATCACACAGCTCCCATTTATTGTGCTTTCGAGGTGAGTACGAAGTAGTTTATATGACTTATTTCACCTAAAATACTCTGTCACTATTTTATTTATTGGGTCTTTACTCACTAAATCCCTCCCCTCTTTGCAAGTACTTTTCCTAAAATGTTAATTCTTAGCTTCTTTTTGTTTCTTTTTTTTGAGATGGAGTCTTGCTCTGTCGCCCAGGCTGGAGTGCAGTGGCCGGATCTCAGCTCACTGCAAGCTCCGCCTCCCGGGTTCATGCCATTTTCCTGCCTCAGCCTCCCGAGTAGCTGGGACTACAGGCGCCCGCCACCGTGCCCGGCTAATTTTTTGTATTTTTAGTAGAGACGGGGTTTCACTGTGTTAGCCAGGATGGTCTCGATCTCCTGACCTTGTGATCCGCCTGTCTCAGCCTCCCAAAGTGCTGGGATTCCAGGCTTGATTTCTTAGCTTCTTTCAGCAGAATGATGTAAAGGAGCAGGTGCTACCCTCTTTGACCTGTGAACTCCAGACCCAAGCTCTCTAGAGTCCAAGGGACTCTCCCATCTCTACCAGCTCAAATCATGCCCCTTATGGTTCACACAGGAACGACAGGGAGCCAGCCACGGGGAGGAGCATGGAAAGAACCCACCCAAGTGCCTGCCCTCAGCACGCCCGCAATCCAGTGGAAAGGCCACCAGGCAGAAAGATTAAAATCTATTTACGATTGATCCAACAGATATACACACACACATATATATAGGTAGTTCACGCAGGCAGAGGAAACCCTTCTGACAAAAGGGTTAAGGAGTTCTCTTATTATGATGGTTTTGGGGCTGGACCTTCAAAGAGTACTTATAACACATAAACAAGGGGAAAAATGAACTAAGACACTGAAGCACATAAGAACAGACTAGAGAGTAGCTTGGAATGGTTGGAATGCACAGACTCAGACAGCAGGAGCTCCTGGCAGAAAAGAATTCAATGGGCTGGCTATTAAAAGAAGCCGTTTTGCTCTGAAGCTCTAAGTTTGCAATTAATACTTAATTTTTACTTGAGAGTGTTATTCTTTTTAAAAAGTCTTATTGCACCTAGTTCCAGCAGCATTGCCTTGAGGCTGCAGCCTGTAGGGAAATTACAAGATACTTGCCCAGGACAGGTCCTACCTCTGCTGGCCCTAGAGTTTATCACAGGAAGATTTTTTTTTTTTTTTAATGTATAAATAGAGTTTCCAGAGGCTTGTTCCAGGGTGACTCTCAAGCCCAAGCCAAAATACCTAACAAAGAAGACAAATCCATGTATGCAGAGTATAAAGATGTGAAAAGTGTTTTGTGAATTATTTGTAAAGCCTGCAACATAATAATAAAACATTATAACTCTTATCACTGCTGGAATTAAACTCAGTCCAACAACCTCCGATATAAAAGAATTAAGGTCCTGAACACCCACATCCAAGGTCAACACTTAGTTTAACAAAATAAAATAACAAAAGTGTTGGTTAGTCAGTTAGGAAAAAAAAAAAAAAAACCAAGGACAGACATCAGAAATGACTTCACTGTGAAGGACATATTTCTTTTTTTTTTTTTTTTTTTTTTTTTGAGACGGAGTCTCGCTCTGTGGCCCGGGCTGGAGTGCAGTGGCCGGATCTCTGCTCACTGCAAGCTCCGCCTCCCGGGTTCACGCCATTCTCCTGCCTCAGCCTCCCGAGTAGCTGGGACTACAGGCACCCGCCACCTCGCCCAGCTAATTTTTTGTATTTTTTAGTAGAGACGGGGTTTCACCGTGTTAGCCAGGATGGTCTCGATCTCCTGACCTGGTGATCCGCCCATCTCGGCCTCCCAAAGTGCTGGGATTACAGGCGTGAGCCACCGCGCCCGGCGGAAGGACATATTTCAAGAAATAAGAAATGTCTAATGCCATTTCTGAAACTACAACTAGTCAGGAAAAAAAAAAAAAAAAATTCTTTTTACTTTTATTTATTCCCAGAATAATAGAAACAAGAACCAAGGGCAACCTTTTCTTGACATCCTTCTGGTGTTTCTGGAAAAATCTCTTCACGGAATAAACAGTGCAGCATGTCCCTGCTTCCCTCACAGAACAGGTATGTAGGATCATTTTCAGTATATAAAACGAGTTAACGGTAATGCGCAAACACAAATTCTCATCATTATGTAGATGATCTATCTGCACTGATCACAGATGCCAGGGGAAAGTCCCAACATAAATAAAAAGACTAAGAAGGTTTTTTCCTGGTATTTTCAATGCGATATACCTAGGGAAATCATAATTTGAGCAAGTCTTGGAAACTCAAGACACCAAATAAACAAAGAGCTTGTACTTGTCCTTTAAGGAGGCCGGGCGCGGTGGTTCACGCCTGTAATCCCAGCACTTTGGGAGGCAGAGACAGGCGGATCACGAGGTCAGGAGATCGAGGCCATCCTGGCTAACAGGGGGAAACCCGGTCTCTACTAAAAAATACAAAAAACTAGGCGGCGAGGTGGCGGGCGCCTGTACTCCCAGCTACTCGGGAGGCTGAGGCAGGAGAATGGTGTGAACCCGGGAGGCGGAGCTTGCAGTGAGCTGAGATCCGGCCACTGCACTCCAGCCTGGGCGACAGAGCCAGACTCCGTCTCAAAAAAAAAAAAAAGAAAAGAAAAGAAAGCCTGGGTTTCAGAAAGGGGCAGGCTTAGCTTGTAATGTCTGATGGGGCATCCTGACAAAAGGGAAACCTGAACTTCATACGTGAAAATTTTCTAGGTACAGAAAAAGTCTGATGCAATCTGATCTGTAAGCAATGATTACAGGAAGGAAAAAAAAAATCCTACCTCTAAAGTTAACAGTTGGCATACCCTGCCACTCCTGACTGCGCAGGTACAAACTCGGAAATTCTGAAAGCCATGAAGCCAAGTGATTGTGCTATCTGGTAAAAGCCTTTGAAACAAGCGAATTTCAGCAAAAATGATATATGCTGTGAGGATATGGCATTACGTCATCATGATCCTCCTTACATCCTCCATGGCAGGAGGTTATTGACATAAGATGTACGTGCTTCTCAGGAGTCCCTAAATACTAGGTCCACGCAGAGAAACGGGGACAGGAAGAAAGAATGATGATTTTAAACATTACTCATAAAAACTCAGTTTATCCTAAGTGGGGGAAAAATGATGGCAACGTCTCCTATCCAAGTCTAACGTTGTATTTTTAGAGGTCATTTACATTATTTCTTAGCAGCTTATCTCAAAGAAAAGGAATACCATTCAGGGGAAGACTTACTTAAACTACAGAACACCTTCTTCTGACTTGTACAAAGTTCTTACAGAAGTTTTCTGGTCAAATTAACTGGGTGAGTCATTGTATCTCAAACAGGTAGGTGTATTACGCAATTTTTCATGAGAAACCACAAATCCATATTTATATATGGTCACCTGAAGTTTTACACATTGCCAACTAATTCAACCATGCATTTGTAATACATTGAGGGTCAAAACACGACGAGGCTGCAAGCTAAATTCAGACTGCAGGCAGCCGATTCATAATATCTGGATTAGAATAATTAATGTAATAGAATGAGAGCAGGAAAAGCATCATCAGAGGCACTGATATTTGCTGTTTCCAAGCTGGTAAAAGAAAGGCAAAAGAGAGGTATTTGCAAATCCACTGCAAGAGAAGAGAGATGATAGGAGTCCTCCATCTGCATAACATTTTCAAGGGCTTCCCTTGCAGGCTTGGTGTGACACCAAATGAGGTTCTAGAGGACACTGTTTAACATGATGCCTGCCACCTAGCAAACAGCCAATACACGTTAATGCTTTTATTACTGTGATTAAGATAGGAAAAGCTTAAATGGGTCTTCCACACCAGCTGCATGACCTTTGGTAAACTACTTAACATTTCTACCTCAGTTTTCTCATCTGTAAAATGCGTCGGCAAAGACCAAGCTTCAGTAAATGTCAGCTGTAATTACTGGTATAGAGGTGATGGGAATCCCTTCCCAAAAATGTGATCCATGAGAAAGAAAAGCTCTAAAACCTGTGAACACAAGGTAAAGTTTTAACAAATTATATATCAAATGGTTGATTTGATTTGAGGCCTATTATGTAACCTACCTGCACTTTTACTGCTTGGTTTGTAGAGTGGAGAAAACAAACTCATTTACTTCATAGAGTAGAATCATCCTATACATTTTCTTGTGTCAAACAATTATAACAATTATTAGCCCAGATATTAAATATTAACATTTCTATTTCATGACACACACACCCAAGAAGACCACTCAGAAATTCATGTGGCATTGGCAGCTCCTTTGACCCACACTTTAGGAATTTTTTGTGCTACATTATAACCCCCATCGCCCATGTTGCAGGGTCCACCTTCAGCTCCCAACGTGCCTTCACACCCAGCAGGCTCACTGGTCCCCACATCCAGCGACCGGGAGTTCAGACAATTTTGTCCCCATTTTACAGATGAGGATTTAGATACTGGGTCCTTGAATTAATAACCCAAAGCTCATCCCAGGTTATGACCTTGCCTGCCTCTAGTAGCAAATTAATGCTACAGAGAAAGGCTCAGTCTGCTAAACTTTAGTCATTGCTTTTTTTTTTTTTTTTGAGATGGAATTTCACTGATGATGCCCAGGCCGGTGCGATCTCGGCTCACTGCAACCTCCACCTCCCAGGTTCAAGGGATTCTCCTGCCTCAGCCTCCCGAGTAGCTGGGATTACAGGCACCTGCCACCACACCCGACTACTTTTTGTATTTTTTAGTAGAGACGGGGTTTCACCATGTTGGCCAGGTTGCTCTGGAACTCCTGACCTCAGGTGATCTGCCCTCCTCGGCCTCCCAAAGTGCTGGAATTACAGACATGAGCCACCGCACTCAGCCATAGTCACTGCTTCTTAATACAGCTGGTACGAGCAGACTCAGGGCTAATATTATAGCAACTGAAAAGTAGAACGTAGCTCTATAATTACCCTAATGTTTCTAACAGCATTACACAAAGGGCATAGAATTATGTACAAAGGGGGGAATATTGTATTAGACGCCTCTGAACCTTTGAAATTGTATTACTTAGAACCTTGGCAAATGAGCAGTAAGTATTTAAAGAAGATTAAGATGAATTTCCCTTTTGGTGTCCTACCTAATTTGCACGACAATATTTGGCTTCCACAGTCAATGTAAACTGCTCAGGGCCTTTTTGGTGCCTTCCAAGGCACAGTTACATTCAGCCCAGCCAGCTGCCCAGAGCTTTCGCACCACCAGAAGCAGCAGGGGCCAACCTCCCAATGCAGGTCAAAGCGTCCCTGGAGTTTAATGAGTCACCCTTCTGAGAGTCACAGGCAGGGCTGTGGGCTTCCCCATGTGTCAAGTGACACGACGTCTTCACTTCTTTGAATGAGAACAGAAACTGCTCTCCAAAGATTTCCTGGAAATATAAATCACTGCCCTCAAACCGACCACCACTGCAAATCTCTACATCTAACCCATCATTTCAAAAGTATAGCTACCTGACACAGGTTTTCATATCAATAAGAGACGACTCTACTTATGGAGTCCTAAAATCACAGACTAGGAAGGGAAGCCTAATTTCCTCATTTTATAGCTGGGGAAAGTGAGGGCCAGAGAGGGGAAGTGATGAGCTGAAGATGACACAGTAAGTGACAGAAGAAGGCTGCCAACACCCTTGATTGCATGGGAGAACATTGCATTTCCTGAAACATCTGCGAAAGATCCTTAACAATTCTCAGAACTTAGCACTCAGCCTCAGGTGGGCTTCCCTGCCCATTTCTCAGGGTCCGGTCCAGGCATTCCCCCATGTCCAAGCACTTTTCTCCCTTTCAAAACCAGTGCGTGATTCCCACCCCCCACATCTTTAAAGAGCCACCCCTGGCTGGGAGGCGGCTCATGTCTGTAATCTCAGCACTTTGGGAGGCCCACAGTGGGAGGATCGCTTGAGGTCAGGAGCTTGAAAACAGTCTGGGCAACATAGTGAGACCCTGTCTCTACTACATATTTAAAAATTAGCTGGGTGTAGTGGTCTGTGGCTGTAGTCCCAGCTACTCTGGAGGCTGAGGCAAAAGGATTGTTTGAGCCCAGGAGTTAGAGGCTGCAGTGAGCTATGATCGTCCCACTGCACTTCAGCCTAGGGAACAGAACAAGACTCTGTCTCGAAAAAAGAAATAATTTAAAGAGCCACCTCGTTTTCCCATTCTGTTCCCTGTTCAAGCTCTTCTCTCCCCAGCAAATTTTTGTTGTTTCTGTTTTGTGTTGTTTTGTTTTTGAGCTCTGTCACCCAGGCTGGAGTGCAGTGGCGCAATCTGGGCTCAAAACGACCTCTGCCTCCTAAGTTCAAGTGATTCTTCTGCCTCAGTCTCATGAGTAGCTGGGATTATAGGCGCCCACCACCATTCCCGGTTGACTTTTTTGTATTTTTAATAGAGACGAGGTTTCACCACGTTGGACAGGCTGGTTTCGAACTCCTAACCTCTAGTAATCCACCCACCTTGGCCTCCCAAAGTGCTAGGATTACAGGTGTGAGCCACCACGCCTGGCCTCCAAAGGATTTTTGAGTAGAACATGGTTTCTGCAGCTTTTTGCCCAATCCTGTACCTGGCTTCCCTTGAAGACAAGCACAGGGACTATTTTCACCTGAGAGGTGTTCACCTCTCATTTTAATAGGGAGGCGACAGGTAATTGGAGAAACAAACTTGGGAACATTTCAAAGCTGCCAGTCTGACAAACATCTTGCCCATGTCCGTAACATAACATTTTTTTCTGAGAAAGCGACTGGAGTTTCCACTTTATTGCTCAAACTGAGATGAATCTCCACCCCTCCACTCTTTAAGAATCCTTTTGCTGCTTCCCACCCCATTCTTCCATCTCTCCCCTGAGTAACAGGTGCATGCATTGTAACTACGGTGCACCAGTTTCACCAGGCAGCTCTCCTTCAAGGGAAACCTCCCTTTAGGCTTTTTCTCACCTCATCACAACACAAACAGGTAAGACTGATAAGAAAGCCAAACATTGATAAAGAAATCTCCTCTTCGTCTGACATCTCAGAGCACATTCCCAAGCTTGCCTCAGTCTAAGAGGGTTCTCTGGGCATCAAACTCATCACCAACTCTTTCTTCACCAACCCTCCCCACATAACCAGCCAGTCCCACACAGAAGCAGGAAACAGGTGGCCTGGGTTGGGGGGAGGGGGCCGAGGGGGCCTGCTAGGGAAATCACTCCATGGCTCCCGCTTCTCGAGGGGCCTGAAGGAACAGGAGTGTTTTCTTAATACCATTCCTTCTGGTCCAGCGCTCACCTTCTTCATTTCACCAGCAGGTGCCCAACCCACCTCACCAACTTCACCCTCAAGAAGATTAGTGGAATCTTAAATCTCATATGCAGACTTTCAAGAGGGAGTTCCACACTTCGACACCCAGACATAGTCCCATCATCTCCAAATCAGGTCTCCCTCAATTATCTCTCTTCTGTTCTAAGGAAAAACTACTAATACAAGCATCCGTTTGAAACCTCAGCTTTATTTCCATCTATTTCAATCACTTCAATCCAGCCAGGCAAGAGGTCCTCAATCAACGAAGCCAACGACTGACTGCAGAGAAGCAGAGACTCTGTTCCGCTTCGGAAGGCCCTCTTGGGCTTGGTTTACAGAGCGTCTGGAATAAGCACCCTGTTTGGCCAATTATATACCTTTTAAAACATCCAGAAAACTATTAAAGAAAAAGACAATTTCATTCAGTTTTCTGGAAAATCTAGCTTTTTTGTATTTATAAGATATTTAGAAAATCACTAGGAACTTCATTCTACCTACTCAAGTTGTTTGGGGGGCTTTTTTGTTTTGTTTCGTTTTGTTTTTTTGAGGCCAGCTCTCGCTGTGTTGTCCTGGCTGGAGTGCAATAGCACGGCCCTGGCTCACTGCAACCTCCGCCTCCCAGGCTCAAGCAATCCTCCCACCTCAGCCTCTCAAGTAGCCGGGACCACCGATGTGTGCCACCATGCCTGGACTAAGAAACCGTTGAGTCAAATTCTTCGCACAAAGAATCACACTAGACCTTTATTCAGACAACTTCATGCTACTTTTCTTTTCACAGGCAACAAACTAATCCTACCTCAGGAGAGAGAAAAAAAGGATTTTCCGCAAAAACATGGAAGAGAAGTGCAGTTTCATGTACTCTGCTGCTCGATGAACACACGACACAGGCATTAAGTTAATCCTTAAAACAGCCCTATGAAGTTGGCTTTCATCCTCTACAAAATCTTTTTTAAAAAACGCGGCTATAAAATTAGAAGATGAAACACATTCTCTTATCCCTACTACACTGACAAGGAAACTACTGCTCAGAAAGTATAGTTTGCCCAAGGTCACACAAGCTGTCCCACACTAGCTGTGACAGGTAGGTGGGCCTGACTCCAAAGTCCACGTTCCCTCTTCCCACTACACCACATCACCCAGCGTCCTTCGCCTTTTTTTGTTTTACAGATGGGGTCTTTCTATGTTGCCCCCTGTCGTGCAGTGGCTATTCACAGGTGTGGTCATAGTACACCGCAACTTCGACCTCTGGGCTACAAGTGATCCACCCACCTCAGCCTCAAAGAAGCTGGAACAACAGGTGCATGCCACCACACCCAGCTTTCCTTCATATTTATTTCTTCTTCTGTGGCATTGATGCTCAACCTCCCTTCCGGATCCACAAGGACAAAAGCACTGGTATTGTTCATCTCAAACAATGAAAACTTAACACAGAACCACAAATTCTGCCTCAAAGACATTGCCACTGGAAACCAAATCTTCCCCTACTGGCCCAGTATCCTGTTAGCAGTTCATGGATATTAGCAACACCAAAATAATTACCATCAATGGCTAGTTACTGAGTATCTCAACAGGCAATAATCCAGCTAGAACTCTGATATTCGGAGAAAAGTTCCAGCTTTGGGGTGTCTCGGGTGTCACTGCAGGAGCTTGCTTATGGCTGTGGAGGAGCTCCTAGGAGGAGCAAAGAGCACGGGATGAAAGGAGCAGAGCTGCCTCCAGACACGACCTGTGGAAGAAACGGCAGGATGAGAAAGTGAGGGAAAACCAATGGTTGCCTTCTCGGATTTCTAAAATGAACCATCAAGGTGAAACAAGAAGTAAATTCCTCTATGGAAGGAGGAGAAGAGAAACAAGCAAACAGAAAACAGGGAAACTAATAACAAACAAGTTCTGCAACTTGTAGCAAACAATTTTCCCTCAGTAGATTAAACAATCTCATGGGATCCATGAGGTATTTATTAGAATGTGGTAACAGGTGACAAAGGTCGCATAGCTTGTTCAAAGTCGTCAAACTAGTCAGAGAGACTAGTTTGATGCAACAAACTATGCAACAAACAGAACGGTTGCATAGCTCGTTCAAGGTCACCAAACCAGTCAGCAACAGTGGAGGACAAAGACCCAGGTTTCCGGACCCCTGACCCCAGGGCTCCTGCTCACAGCCTCTGTGGAGACTGACAGGAGGCCCCATGAACCTAGGGTTAAGGTCACTCGGTTTTGAGTTCCCATTTTACCAGTAACTTGCCATGAGATAGAGATTAGTGAGGACTGTGACAAACTGAAGAAAACGTGGCACGTCTGGAGGAGGCAGCCGCTATTCAGTCCAGGTGATTATGGCCATACAGGAAATCACGTCTAGTTCTTCCAATTTTTCAAGACAATCTCCCAGCTTTTAAATATTTGCTCCAAAATTTTAAAAACAGCATGCTGGTCAGATCGAACACATACGGGGGCAAGGGTGGAATAAGCTCACAGGTAACCAGTTCCAAATATGATGCATGTAAAATTAAAAACCAAAGGCTGAGCGTGCTGGTTCACACCTGTAAACCCAGCACTTTAAGAGGCCGAGGCGGGAGGATCACTTGAGCCCAGCAGTTCGAGACCAGCCTGGCCAACATGGTGAAACCCCATCTCTACTAAAAATACAAAAATTAGCTGGGAGGGCATGTAGTCCCAGCTACTGGGGAGGTGGAGATGGGAGGAGCGCTTGAGCCCAGGAGCTGTGATCATGCACTCCAGCCTGGGTGACAGAGCAAGACCCTGTCCCAATAAAAAAAAAAATTTTTTTTAAATAAAGGACCAATACTAATAGCTGATTCCTGACTGAGAGACCACACAGGCATGGAGTTATTGGTGCTATAGTATTATCTCTCATGCAAATATACTACTACATTTTAAGTACATGTAGATGCTATTAAGATAAAATTGAAACTAATTTATATAATTAAATTCACAGTAGCATTTTATAACTATTTATTTTTTCCAAAAAAAAAAAAAACTGATAGCAAAAATACAACTAAAAATACATGAACCTCATGTACTTTTTTTTGGAGATGGGATCTCACTATATTGCCCAGGTTGGTCTTAAACTCCTAAACTTAAGCATCCTCCTGCCTCAGCCTCCCACGCAGCTGGGACTACAAGTGTGCATCACTATCTCATCATTTTCTTAATTGAGAAAAAAGAAATTCTCATATCTAGAAAATGTTGGGAATAACTGGACTAGACAATTTCAAAAGATGTCAGTCTTATCATTTCATGATTATATGCTACAAAGAAGTGGGAGACCAGGAAGGAAAGATAAGTTCCCAAAATACATCAAAGTATATACTTAAAGCTCAGAACACTCATAGCCATCTTAGTGCCTCATCATGAGTGATGTACCACCCAATTGCCCACGTTCAAGAACGAAGGTAAAATAGCCAACAATACCAGCAACATTTGTTGATCTCCTTTTCAGGCAATTAAAAAAAAAGACAGAAACAGATACACAAAAGGCCATCACTGAATTTCTATGGCAGTGTAAAATACCAGACATTAAGCACAAATAATTGCAAATTCATAACTGACTGGTACAACTAAGAAACCTGTGATGTTAGAAGGCCAGGGAAAAATTTGACCTGTTCTAGGCTAGCCTGAAAGGCCTCCCCAAGAAGTGGAGATTTGACGGAGCTGAGATCTCATGGATCAGTAAGAGTTAAAGTGGGATGAGAGAGATGGGGCATTCCATCAAAGGCCTCTGTAGGCAGGAGGATGTGGTATTTTCAAAGAACTGAAAGGTCAATGTGGTTGAAATGAGAGTAAGAGCTTCTGAGATTTCAGTGTGTGGCTGAAGACGCAACAGGAGAAAGAGCACTGAGGACCTCTCAACATGTTCAGAATGTTTGTGTCTTTACCTTAACATATAATACAAGGCCAGTACCTCACACGGTGCCTATCTCATAGCAGGCATACAAGAAATATGCAGTAAAACTGAAGTGGTTACAGGAGAGGAAGCTAGAGATGTGGGCTGGAGCTGGGTTTCCAAGAGCCTTGTAGAACAGGCTAAGGAGTTTGAACAGCCGGGCGCTGTGGCTCACGCCTATAATCCCAGCTTTGGGAAGCTGAGGTGGGTGGATCACTTGAGCTCAGGCGTTCAAGACAAGCCTCGCCAACATAGTAAAACCCCGTCTCTACTAAAAATACAAAAATTAGCCAGGCATGGTGGCGCCCGCCTGTAGTCCCAGCTACTCGGGAGCCTGAGGCAGGAGAATCGCTTGAACCCTGCAGGCAGAGGTTGTGGTGAGCTGAGATCGCACCACTGCACTCCAGCCTGAGCGACAGAGTGAGACTCAGTTTCAAAAAAAAAAGACTTGCTGCACAAAGGTTTCCAAGGTCTCTGTTGAAGAAATTGATGAAGGATGGATGTATGAATGCAGGAAGGAAACAGGACTGAAAAACAACTACAGATGGAGAAGGCAGCAATAACACCCAGGTGAAGAGCCCGAGATGGCAGAGAGGATGAAGCCAGGGTTGGTTGGTCTTGGATGACAGAGACATTAGGTGGATCATTTCTCATCAATCCTCTTCCCCAAGAAACAGAGATTTTTAAATTGTTTCCTATGAGGTTCTACAACGTCCAGATGGTTCACTATTCCATGGAGAAATGAATGTTTCCATTCCTATTAAGACTTTATTGCCAGAAAACCATGAGTAAGTACGTTGGGAACGAGGCTTCTTTGAGAATTTCAATTCCAATCCTCTGCATCACGAGCACCAGGATCTCAAGAAGTCATTTCACCCCAACAACCAATTGTGTACCATCCTATGAATATGCTTCAATGCTTTAAGACAAGTCAATGTACAAACATATGCCCTCGGAAAGCAGGAAAGCTGGGAGGGTTATTCATATTAACAAATAATTAGTCACTTTTTAGTCACTGTAAGAGTCACTTACAGCACTAAAGAGGCCAATCGCTTAGTTCACATAAAACCCAACTCAATTTATAAATTGTGGCCTCAAGGTCAACTTCCTAAAAATACATTTGGCATCTGCCTTTCCCTGAAAAATAGATCTGCTCCCCCATTATCCCCACAATGATAGACTACATTAACTATGTCCTAATTAAATGTTCTAAATCTGAAATTAAACCCACTGGGGGAGAGTAGGGGAAAGCCTGCATCTTCATAAGGCTGCCCTAATTTAGTTAGTGTCAAGGCCCCATTGACCTTTATACCTCTTTAAATCAATCAGTTAGCTGGGACACACCTTCTTACTTTCAAAAGGAGGAGGCTGTAGCTAGGATGAGATTTCATACCAAGGACTTTTCAATAAACAAAATCACAAGCATCAAAAAATGTTTGTCCTGGGAGCTGCCAAGGAAGACCAACCGATAGAGTGAAAAAGGCTCTGGACCAGGAACCGGAACCACATCAGCAACTGGTTTCCAGGAGAGCAAAACCGTCATCTCTTCCACCTGCCCACTACCTCTCCCTTCTGTTCCGCTCAGCGTGTGGCACCACCCCACCTTTGTACACCAGCAACCACACAGAGCCCGGCACAGTCGGTTTTGTGAAGATGCAAAGAGGGCAGGAGCCAGACTGCCGATGTTTGAATCCAGCCTCTATCACTAGCTAGAGCAAAGTGATTTCCCGGCTTTAGCTTGTTATCTATAATGTGTGGACGGGTAACAGCACTCTCCTTACAGGACTGTTGTGAGGATTCAATGGATTAATAATTCTAAGAAGTTGGGGCCGGGCGTGGTGGCTCACGCCTGTAATCCCAGCACTTTGGGAGGCCGAGGCGGGCGGATCACGAGGTCAGGAGATCGAGACCATCCTGGCTAACATGGTGAAACCCCGTCTCTACTAAAAATGCAAAAAATTAGCCGGGCGAAGCGGCGGGCGCCTGTAGTCCCAGCTACTTGGGAGGCTGAGGCAGGAGAATGGCGTGAACCCGGGAGGCGGAGCTTGCAGTGAGCCGAGATCGCGCCACTGCACTCCAGCCTGGGCGACTAAGCGAGACTCTGTCTCAAAAAAAAAAAAAAAAAAAAAAAAAAAGAAGTTGGAACGTTGCCTAGCAAACAGGAGGGAAGAGTTTCTCAATTTCATCATTCTCATCACTACCATCACTGTTTGACCTTGAGCAAGTCACTGTTCACTAGGGGTTAAGTTTCTCCATCAGTAAAACGATGGGGTGGATGAGCTGATCTCAGAAAGATTCCCACTAGCTTAACTCCTCTCTAATTCTCTGAATCCTATTACAACACCCTAAATCCTCCTAAGCCCTAAGCCCAGCCACAGGGAGTGAAGGTTATGCGGGTTCTTTCAGGTCTCGAGGAGGTGGTTCAGCCCATGCAGCTGCAACTCCTCCCAGCCACAGGCTGGTCCCACAGTCCAGAGTCCAGCCCGCCAGCCTTGCTCATTATAGATACTAATTGTTCAGAGATCAAAATAGTCATCATGCTATTCAAAGCTGTGGAAACAGCACAGGCATAAGAAAAGGTCACACTTTAGAGGAAAGAAACCAGAGAGAAAGACACGAGGAACAAATCAAAAGACCAAAGCAAACACGACAGACCAAAAATACACCTTGCCTATGAGGCTATTTATGTAGCATCCTTCCTCTAATAGCAATTAAGAGAACTTCAAACTACAGGGTGGCTTTGTAACAGGGGAAGTTTTCCCTACCTTGAAGTACAGCCCTCTCGAGGTGACTTCCCTTGTCTTCAAAGTCAGTAGAATCTTCCCTGGGGCACAAATGCTACGAAGCCAACTGTCTTGGGTACAAGTATCTTTCTTAGAAAGCATTACTTACTTCACATTCACTTAACCTCCATTCTGCCCAAAAGTAAAGGCAGTGTTCAGGATGATCGTGTCCCCTCTTCTTTTTGGCCCTCAGTTTCCATGTCTATAAAAGGAGGAGGGAGGAAGTCAAGCCACCTAATTTTCAAGTTTCCGGGCAGCATTAAAATTATAAGAATCTGTCCATGATTGGTACTTTGCATGGTAAGAGGTTTTGTTTTGCTTTTTCAAATGAAGTTTTGAAAAAAAACTTTAGTTATTTGTCAATTTCTGCCTGAAGCTAGACTTGTTGGGTTAAATCCTCACTCTACTAGTAGCTCTGTGACTTTGGGCAAATTACTTAACCTCTCTGTGTTTCAGATTTCCCATCAGTAAAATAAGGATAATAGTACTGATAGAGTTTGGATATTTGCTCTCCTAACAACTGGTATCTCCTGTTGAAACATAATCCTCAGCATCAGAGGCGGGGCCTGGTGGGAGGTGTTGGGATCATGGGGCAGATCTCCAATGAATGGCTTGGGCCACACCCTTGGTGATAAGCAAGCTCTCACTCTTGAGCTGTTGAGAGATCTGGTCATTTAGAAGTATGGGGGCACCTTTACCCCACTTTTGCTTGCTCCTGCATTCGCCATGTGAAGTGCCTGCTGCCACTTTCCTTCCACCATGATTGGGAACTCTCTGAGCCTTCGCCAGAAGCTGAGGAGATGCCAGCACCATGCTTCCTGTGCCACCTGCAGAACTGTGAGCCAATTAAACCTCGTTTTAAATTACCAGTGTTGGGTATTTCTTCATAGCAATGCAAGAACAGCCTAACACAAGCACCTTCCTCACAGTGTTGGTGTTAGGACAGATTTAGCTAACACACATAAAGTACTTAGAACCACACCTGGAACATAGTTAGCAATATTTTAGTGTGGTTATTATTATTTTCAAACATTTTCCCATTCAAAGAGAAAATGTATTCAGAAGACAGTATGCAAGGACAGACACACACACAGCAGGAAAACTGGCTTCTAGTCATGGTTCTGCCCCAAACTAGCTGTATGCTGTGGATGAACTCCCACCCTTCTCTGGGTCTCAGTTTTCAGAGCAGGCTGCAAAGGCTCTTTCCTGAAAGTATTTCCGATCAGAGGCCATCAGCTGACAGGCAGCGTTCTGTTTCACTTACCGTTCTAAACCCCACGGTGTTTCTTTACAATTCGATTTACTCTCAATACTTAAAACCTGGAGATTTTTCATAAAAATCCAAAACATCCAAAGTTCTATCAGCCCAGACCCTCAGCCCTGGGCCCTTGGCTGTAGTTCTTAAAGTGTAGTCCCTCAACCAGCAGCGGCTGCATCACCTGGAAACTCATCAGAAATGCAAATTCTCAGGCTCTGTTACAGAATCAGAAACTGTGGAAGTGGGGCCTGGCCATCTGCGTTTCAACAAGCAGGACACTGATCCACACTGACGTTCCAGAACCACTGCAGTGGAGGAACAACGGGCAGGTGTTGAAGGGCAGGGGCCCCATCACACAACAGGGACAAGAGGTGATCTCCTTTTACCAACTTCCCCTGCCTCCCTGGCATCCCGACTCTTACCGAGGAGTCGGCATTTACTGAGCCACCCACCACTCATCTTCCTTACCATCCAGTCCCTGGGCGGTCTTGGGCTCAGCAGCTCTGACCTAGGTGGACCATCTCTTCTCACAACAGGGTAATGAGCCCGCAGGCACCATATGCCCGTAGAATTGAGTTGTTCCAAATCAAAACTGTATGAAATGCAGGCTGTGCACACCAAGGGCACAGTTGAAAGAACAAACTGTTGAGTTGCCTTTATTAATCACAACACAATCCGCGCAAGCAGCTGCTATGAAGAACAGCTGCAGCTGCTAAAAGGGTGATCTGGAAGCAGCCTGAAACAGCGCTCACGGTTGAATGCCCATCAGGCACAGGCAGACTTGCAGTCTGCTGGCTTAGTTCTTCCTCCTGAGCCTTACTCAGTGCCTTTCTCCAGACCAGAAATCATCCCCTTTCCATTCCTTGTGACAGGGTGGGATGGGGTAGAAAAGGTTTTGTTTTGTGTTTAAATTATTGCCAGCTTGGGCAATGTGGCGAGACCCTGTCTCTGCAAAATATTTAAAAATTAGTCAGGCGTGACCGGGCGCAGTGGCTCACGCCTGTAATCCCAGCACTTTGGGAGGCCGAGGTGGGTGGATCACGAGGCCAGGAGTTCAAGACCAGCCTGACCAACATGGTGAAACCCCGTCTATACTAAAAATACAATAATTAGCCAGGGGTGGTGGCGGGCGCCTGTAATGACAGTTACTCGGGAGGCGGAGGCAGGAGAATTGCTTGAACCTGGGAGGTAGAGGTTACAGTGAGCTGAGATCATGACATTGCACTTCAGCCTGGGTGACAGAACAAGCCCTGTCTCAAAAAAAGAAAGAAAAGAAAAGAAAAGGAGAAAAGAAAAGGGAAAATAAAAGAAAAGATTAGCCAGGCGTGGAGGCGGGTGCCTCCAGTGCCGGCCACTCAGGAGACTGAGGTGGGAAAATTGCTTTAGCCCAGAAGGTTGAGGCTGCAGTGAGCTGAGATCGCGCCACTGCACTCCAGCCTGGGTGACAGGGCAAGCCCTGTCTCAAAAAGAAGAAAAAGGAAAGAAAAGGAAATGAAAAGAAAAGAAAAATTATTGTAATATGAAGAATGAGGTGAGTTTCAAAGGATTTGAGTTTGATCCCACCTCCACCATTTAGTGACCTTGAATGAGTTACTCAAGTTCTCTTGCTTATCATTTCTTCCTGTGTTAAAATAGATACAATAATAATACCTCCTAGGGTTGCTGTGAGAAATAAATCAAATCAGATTATACATATGAAAGTATTTTGTAAATTGGGGAGGACTAGATAAAAATAGAGGCCTATCAGCATCATCCCATGAAAACTGCAGTTTGAACCATAAATCATCAAATGTAGAAGTCACTGTTTCTGGCCTAGGACTATCAAAGGTAAAATCTGAGAATCACAAGGCTACAGAGGGCCTTCTGAGGACTTGTAATCCAACTTTTCTACATTCCTCCTATCCACCCCTGCCATCCCTGAATGCTATTAACAGGAGTCTAGCAAAAGTGTGGTCCCACCTGGAAAACCTTACCCACAGGAAGCTCACTACATGCCAAGGCAGGCAGTCCCACCCCATCAGAGGACTTATCTGAACATAGACCATTCCTCCTTATGGAGACCAAATTAAACTTGCTAAAATTTAAGGCATCTTGAAAGCTCCTTTCAAGTTTACTCCTCACCTCAGGGCCTTTACACCTGCTGTCTGTCTACCTGGAATATACTTCCAGCCAGTCTTCAGATGGCTGCTGCTGCTGCTGCTGCTTCCATTTCAAACGTCTCTGCTTCAGGGAAGCCTTCTCAACCATTCTTCACTCTATCCTACCCAGTTGCTCACCACCATCATATTCTTTGCTTCTTGTTTTTTTACAGCACACACCCCTGTTTACTTGCATGCTTCATTTTGTTAAATCCTCCAGAGAAAAGAAGATCTATGGAGGTAGTGGTCTTGGTTCTCATTCATTACTCTGTGTACTTACACAGTAATTGCACCAATAATTACACTAGCACGTGGCAGGCATGCCAGCATATGTTGAATGAATTTATGAATGAATGAATGCTTAACACTATTCTACACACATTGTAGATATTCAAATAGTAGTTGGAAGAGACAAAAGTCTAAACAAGACTTATACCAACTCCCACTACTGACTTAACTCACAAGTCTTCTTGCGTTAAGGAAAAAATATAAAATATAAACAAATTGAACAGTTCCCATGCCAGCTTTATTCATAGCAGCACTGTCCCTAGTTATCTCTTTATCTTGTGTAGAGTGAATTCATGAAAAGGCACTTAAGTGGATGAAAAACAGATAGCTGTTTCCTGGAAACAGGGCCTCATAGAAGGGCATAATTATGAACAGTTCTTAAAAGAGATTACTCAGCGGGCAAGTACTTACCCAGGTCTATTGTAAACACTGTCACAAGCCCTAAGGACGAGTTGGGCAAGGCCTAAAAATCAGACCTGGGGAATGAATATGTCTATAGGGCTTGTATTTACTCATTCCAGTCTCAGTTAGACTGACCCCCTATATACCCTTGACTCAGGTGGAGAGCGGAGAGGTCCAAAGGGGAATGAAACCTATTATCCTTCCCTTGTCTGCAACTATGGAATCAACCCCCGCAACCCAAGAAAGATGGCGAAGGGTAGAAAAGTCTACAAGCTCTTTCCAGCTGATATACTGACTGTGGCAGAAGACACTGCGGCTGGTTGGAGTCTTGATCTACAACTGATTCTGTGACCTCGAACTCAGTCACATCAGCTCCCGGAGTGTCAGTACTCCCATCTAGAAATGGGGATTAACAGTTCCTCTACAACCTTTCTCAAAGGCCTCACCTAAGGATGATACCGTACCAGATGTGAATATTTATTGTAATCTATAAAGCACTGTGCAAAGGTAAATTGTGATTGATGGCAAATAACAGTAGTTTATAATAATAAAGGATTCCTACAACTTGCATTCCAGATGAACCATCCAAACACTTGGGAGGATGACTGATAAGCACGTCAAATGCCATAATGAGAAAGATAACGTGTGCCCACTGTGCATTCTGGAAAGCCCTGAGTGTGGGCATGCCAGAGGTCCAGAAGTGCCCTAACATGCCTGTGAGGAAACACTGGGGTCCACAAGGAAGGGAACATTCCTATGAGTCATGAGTTGCCGTTTGCTGTTCCCAGTCAACAAGCTACAGCAATCACTACGGACATTTCTTATATTGCCCTAGGATAGGTCTTAAGAAATGTAGAAAAACTTGCCCTGCACCCCTCTACCACATAAGGAGATAAGATCAAGATTTTCTTGATTCCAGAAAACATGATATAGCATTGCTCAATGGATTTTTAAAAATCTTAAAGAGACAAGGTTAGAAAGTGCTAATTTCTCAGAGACTGCAATAAAAAGCTTCACTGGGAAGAGCTCTTTTAAAGAGTGACTCAAGTCACATCACACTTAGTGAGCAACTACTAGGTGCATGACCCCCCGGGTGCTGTAAAGATAAACAAGCCAGGGATTCTTTCCAGCATGGGAAAAAATAGGCTAAGGGCCATAAAAGGGACCAGGCATTAGGCGGAAACACAGGAAAGGTAAATTTTCTTCTTCTCGAAGAGATATAGGAAGGCTTCTGAGTCAAGTGGCATCTGAGCTGGGAGAGAAAAATAAAGCATAGATAAGGTGTCAGAAGGCCATCTGTAGAAGCTGAGACATTTAACTGTTTCTGTGACGTGGATCCTCTCGACAGACTGTAGAAGCCTATAGATTCCTGCGGAGAATAGCATATTTACATGAATATTATAACATCACACAAGATTTCCAAGAAAATCAGTATTAAAATACAAAATGCATTTTAAAGTAAATTTGTGATAGAGTACCATATGTGATTATCAGTGCCTTAAATAATAAAATCTAGCAGCAAGCATAATATCCACCATAATTTCAAAGCAGCAGTAAACATTTTTTGAGATATCTGCAACAACTGTGATGTGAAATAAAGATGCCTGGGATTTCTATTGGCAACAAAAACGTGTGTACCACTAATAACACTATGGTTTCCCACCTTGAAAGAAAAATGCTATAAAGTTAGAGGTTAATACAAATAAAGATGTCCTTTCTCCCCACTCAAGTTCACAGGCTCCATGTCGTTTCCATGGACCCAGGTGAGGGAACTCTGATAGAGAAAAACGGCTCGGCCAGGCACGGTGGCTCATGCCTGTAATCCCAGCACTTTCGGAGGCCGAGATAGGCGGATCATGAGGTCAGGAGATGGAGACCATCCTGGCTAACACGGTGAAACCCCGACTCTACTAAAAACACAAAAACAAAATTAGCCAGGAGCGGGGGCGGCACCTGTAGTCCCAGCTACTCGGGAGGCTGAGGCAGGAGAATGGCGTGAACCCGGGAGGCGGAGCTTGCAGTGAGCCGAGATCGCGCCACCGCACTCCAGCCTGGGCGACAGAGCGAGACTCCGTCTCAAAAAAAAACAAACAAACAAAAAAAAAAACAAAAAATTAGCTAGACATGGTGGCACGCAGCGTAATCCCAGCTATGCCAGACGCTGAGGCAGGAGAATCACTGGAAGCCAGGAGGGGGTGGTTGCAGCGAGCTGAGATTGAGATCGGCCACTGCACTTCAACCCTGAGCGACAGAACAAGACTGTCGAGAGAGAGAGACAGAGAGAGAGAGAGAGAGAGAGAGAGAGAGAGAGAGAGAGAAGAGACAGAAAGACAGAGAGAGAGAGAGAAAGATCTGGCTGTGCTCTCCTGTGGTCCCAGGTACTTGAGGTGCTGAGGCAGGAGGACCGCTTGAGTCCAAGAGGTCGAGGCTACAGTGAGCCGTGATGGTGCCATTGCACTCTGGCCTGGGCAACAGAGTGAGACCTGTCATTCATACATATATACACAAATAACAGAAAGTGCTCTAAGTTCTAGAAATGCATCTTCTTTGGAACAAAAAGAGACGAATGAAAGAAGCTAGGAAAACATCATTCTACAGGTTTCAACTTATAGCTCCTCTTTTAAAATGCAGTAGATGACAGCATATTGATAAATTTACTATTTATAAAAGGGCATGGATCCCATACCATCCCTGTTATGTAAATGTACGCATATGTCTGGGTATAAGCATATGTATAACATAGATGTTTAGAAAAAAATATGCATCAAAATGTTAATAGTGATTAAAGTTTAGGAGTGATTTTACTTTTTCCTTTATATTTTCTATCATTGGAAAATGGGCAAAATTAGGCCCAACATAGGTCAGGAGACTTAGGGTAAAACACATACCACATAGTATAAAACAGAGCTGGTACAATAACTCAGAAATTCCCTTTTCTCATATTTTATATAAAAGCTTTCAGATTCAGAATTGAATGCACCTGAACACATGAAGTACATATAATTATTAACCCCAACTTATATATTTAGAAACTGAGGCTTAAAGTCTGAGTGACTTGCCCAACGTCACACAGCAAATACTAATAATTGCAGATTCAGAGGTAAAATCTGAGTCTCCTGGCCCTCCTGAGCGCAGGATATTGTCCTTGTTAAAAACCAGGGCTTTGTATTCATCCTGACCCTGGTTAAGTCCCACCTATGCCACTCACTTGCTGGTAAACTTAGAGGAATTCCTGTATTTTCCTAATTCTAGGCTTCACCACAGTTTTTTTTTTCCACCTCAAAGTGTAACGGTGATGATTAAATGATACAATAATGTAAAGTCCCATGAAAACCTGTGACAGAGTAAACACCCTTGTCTCACTCACTATGCCGCTTTGTCTCTGTCCCAGGTGGAAGAACTGTTATTACTTTCCAGGAGCAGACAGACATTATCTGCTCATTAGGCTCAGTAGCTTGGTTCTACTCTCAAAAGTCAACTGGAATCACGCTCATTGTGCCTAGAACAGAGAATGCAGAACATCAGGCCTAACACGGGACAGGATGTCGAAATGCTGAGCAGCTCATCTGGGGATCTCCAGGGATTTGAACTCAATAGGTCTGAATGGGACCAGAGATTGTGAATTGTTAGAATCTAATATTTCTGTGAATTTAAAAGGGGCTCAGCCTAACTGCGAGCAATGCATTATCCAATGGGTGGCATGACAAGGAATGACAGGAAGATCCAGGACTGTCAACAGTTCTAGGCCTCTTCTCTCACGGATGAAAGGCAGCCACCGCCCAGAACCACGGAAGGGGAATTGAAACCAATCCAAACTAGCACAAAAATCAATGTTTAGAGGGATCCCCTGCCCGGGATACATAATGTTCTCAGAGATAGAACAAGCTTCTGAGATTATCCTGTCCACTCTACAGATGTAGCACGTAAGCGGACACAACTCTCGCGAACTTCCCAGGCACTTGGAGGCCCATGAAACACCAATGCATGATAAATTCCCACGGTAAATCCTGCTGGGGGAATTCATGAGGGGAAAAGCAGCAATCAAACACTGGAAAGGTAGGGCTTCAAAATTACCCACTCTGGCGATGTGGAAAGTGCCTAAAACTATGGTAGGTCCAGGAGCACCACACCGTGGTTTACATCTTTGAAGTGGCCACATGGCACTTACTGGCCTGGGAAGAGAAACAGCCAGCAAAATATCCTGCTAGAGTTGGTGGGCAAAGGAAACAGGGGAAGGGTCCCTAAAGGCCCTTATGAATTTCTCAAATTTTTGCTCACCATTTTATCCTCAGAACCCTGCATGCTGATTGGCAAACACTATTACATTCCTTATTTGTCAGATGGGTGGAAAAAAAAAAAAAAAAAAAACCAGAGGGAGAGAAAGAGGTACAGACAGGAAGACAAAAAGAAATTATCTCAGGTGGGACATGGTGGCTCACACCTGTAATCCCAGCACTTTGGGAGGCCAAGGCAGGTGGATCACTTGAGGTCAGGAGTTCAAGACCAGCCTGGCCAACATGGTGAAACCCCATGTCTACTAAAAGTACAAAAGTTAGCCAGGCATAGTGGTGGGCACCTATAATCCCAGCTACTCGGGAGGCTGAGCAGGAGAATCGACTGAACCCAAGAGGCAGAGGTTGCAGTGAGCCAAGATCGTGCCACTGCACTCCAGCCTGGGCAACAAGCGCGAAACTCTATCTCAAAATAAAAGAAATTATCTTTGCTCCTCCAGGCTAGGCAGGCTACTGAGTGTAGTATGTCTCACCCAAAAGTGATGGAAACCAATTGCTACTACAGTAAAAGGAACATGAGCCTCTGAGTTAGGAATAACTGGATTCAATCTCAAACTCTGAATTATCTTGGCCTAAGTTCTTGACTTCTTTCTTTGAGCCTCACCATTTCATCTTTAAAAGGGGATAATAACACCTATTTCACTTCCAAAATAGTCATGATACTTACACTTACACAGTTGTGGAAAAAAGATTACATGAGCTAATGGATTTAGGCAAAGTAGCTAGCACCACGGTCAGCACATAGTACAAGCCAATATCCTCCTGGGCTACCCTAATTGTACTCCAAAGTTCTTTCAGATGTCAAGCTGCAGAAATAATTCCAATTTAAGCACTGGATTTTCTAAGAAAGTACATTTTTATCCCAGAACTCTGGGAGGTCGAAGGAGGTGGATCGCTTGAACTCAGGGGTGTGAGACCAGCCTGAGCAACACAGCAAACCAAAAATACAAAAAAAGTAGCTGGGCACAGTGGCTCACGCCTGTGATCCCAGCACTTTGGGAGGCTGAGACGGGCAGATCACCTGAGGTCAGGAGTTCGAGACCAGCCTGACCAACATGGAGAAATCCCGTCTCCACTAAAAAATACAACATTAGGCCGGGCGCGGTGGCTCAAGCCTGTAATCCCAGCACTTTGGGAGGCCGAGACGGGCGGATCACGAGGTCAGGAGATCGAGACCATCCTGGCTAACACGGTGAAACCCCGTCTCTACTAAAAAATACAAAAAACTAGCTGGGCGAGGTGGCGGGCGCCTGTAGTCCCAGCTACTCGGGAGGCTGAGGCAGGAGAATGGCGTAAACCCAGGAGGCGGAGCTTGCAGTGAGCTGAGATCCGGCCACTGCACTCCAGCCTGGGCGGCAGAGCGAGACTCTGTCTCAAAAAAAAAAAAAAAAAAAAATACAACATTAACCAGGTGTGGTGGTGCATGCCTGTAATCCCAGCTACTTGGGAGGCTGAGGCAAGAGAATCGCTTGAACCCCAGGGGCGGAGGTTGCAGTGAGCTGAGAGTGTACTACGGCACTCCAGCCTGGGCAACAAGAGACTCTGTCTCCAAAAAAAAAAAAAAAAAAAAAAAAAATAGCCAGTTGTCCTAGCTACTTGGGAGGCTGAGGTGGGAGGATCACTTGAGCCTGGAAAGTAGAAATTGCAGTGAACTGAGATTGCACCACTGCACTCCAGCCTGGGTGACAGAACGAGACCCTGCCTCAGATAAATAATCAAATAAATAAATAAACATTTCTTTAAATAATAAACTCATGTATGTATTTTTAGTTAGTAAAGTAATTTCACATTCTGACATAACAGTTCTGAAATACAATGCATTACTGTTATCCATGTTTAATAAATGAAAAAACTGGCCAGGCATAGTGGCTCATGCCTGTAATCGCAGCACTTTGGGAGGCCGAGCCAGGAGGATCACTTGAGGCCAGGATTTTGAGACCAGCCTGGGCAACACAGTGAGACTCCATCTATACAAAAATTAAAAAAAATAAAAAATTAGCTGGGCATGGTGGTACACACCTCCAGTCCTAGCCACTAGGGAGGTTGAGGCAGGAAGATCGTTTACGCCTAGGAATTTGAGGCTGCAGTGAGCCATGATCATACTATTGCACTCCAGGCTAGGAAGTGGAGCAAGATCCTGTCTCACAAAAGAGAGAGAGAATACTAAAACCACACAGCCAACAAGAGGCAGACTGGGAATGGAACTATAGATTTTAACATTTTATTATAATTACTATGATTTTCTCAATCAAAAATTCAAATAGGAGATCTTATTATAGAATACTTGAACTCAGACTGTTCCAGAAATCTACTTACATTATGCTAAAACGTATAGCTAAAATCAGAAACAAAATCCTGAAAGAAGTGATTTTTTAAACAAAGCCTCTCCTCTGGATTTTATGCATCTATTGTTAATAGTCTCAAGTAAGAGAAGAGGAACACGTCTTAGAGTAAGGCTGATCTGAGTTTTAGCAGCATCTCTACCATTTATTAGCTACGTGACCCTGGATATCCAGTTTCTTGACCCCACTAGATTTCAGTATCTTCATCTATGTAATGGGAAAGCAATACCTCCTGAAAAGTCTATGTGAGGGTCCTGGCCCTAAGAAGACAATTAGTAAATGATTAACTACCGTAAAAATCATGCCATGGTACCGACCACTTGGTCTGTAGGTTAGGTGACGGCTTGTCTCTTTCTTGCCTTCTCCAGCATTTGCATACCCCCTGTGCTGCATCTGTTCAATGGGGACACAAACCAGTCTCCATCCAGCCTCACCAGGGAATGAAGATAACAAAAGAGCTGGCGGAGACATTATGCAAATACCAAATATTATTAAAACATTAATGAACTCTGGCAATTTCCCTGAATTTTGATAAATGGTGTTTATTATGCACTGCCAGCCTCTCGCACAGTCTGGGCTCTCAAATATTAACTAGCTAATAACACCAATCATTCTCCTGAAAGACCAAGGTATAGAGGAATAAGAAGTGAATCTAGACAATGGCAGCTAACACCTGCCTCCAAAAAAAATCAGAATCTCTACAAACAGAGAGCATCAGGACAGATCCCAGAGACCAGAGTGACCACCAACAGGCTCAGATCAACCCCACAGCTTGTGCGGAACCCTGCTTTGATAAGACAGTGGAGTGCCTTGGTGTTGACAGGTCATTGATTACGACAGCTGCCTACCACCTCCTTGCTCTTCAGTGTAAAATTCCTCCAAACGAGACAAAATGAAAAGGATCTGTGAAGCTGGAGGGGCTTCAGACTTGGCTAACAATCTTACAGAAAGAGAGTAACATGCCTCACCCCTGCCAACTGCCTGAAACATGAGGCAGTATTTTTCTCAGCTCCACTAAAGAGGCTTGCACCCAATTCATGGTTGGCCACTTCATTCTGCGTGAGGGGATAATATTTGTAAGCTGCTAACAATCCTCAGGTGCAGCTCAGATACAGAACAAAGCCTAGAGGACTTGCCCCCCACAACTCCCTGAAATGAGGGCCTGGTGCCACCCAAGTGACACCTTAACAAGCTAGGGGTCATTAAGAGACTTCATTTGCATATTCATTAAAGAACCAAGGCTGTGGCAAGTGAAACAAAGTGTACAAAAAAATGATTTTGTTCTTTAAGCCAAGCCAAAATCTGCTTTAGAAAAAGTAAATCCACATAGGAACCCTTGCTGCCGCCAAACCTCCACTTGTCTAGAGCAGCCAGCAACTCATTAAAGGAAAGCAAGGAACTCGCAAATGAATGCAGCACCACACACAGGCAAGCTCATTTCGCCATCTGCCTTCTAGTGTCCAGAGGGGCAAAAGGCTTAAATGACATTCTCCTGGCTTTTCTCTCCTGTAGGTGGAAATGCTAAATTCCCAGGGGGCAAGAAAGACTGCTTGCAAGGTCAACTGGGTAAAAAGGAATAGAAGCAAATCTAGTTTGCCTGTCAACACAATGCCACCCATGGCATTAAACACATGCAAAAATTAAGCACCCTAGAATAATTTACTTCTTTATATTTGGATAAAAGCTTTGCTGACTCAGTGTATCAGCTATGGAGTTAAGCACAGAAGTTCCTAATGAGCCAGGCACTTAAACTTACCCTCCCTACATTATCCCATTTCCTGACCTATGACACCTATGACTACCCTAACTGGTGGTGACCCAGTACCTTCTTCTAGTAAATGACCTACGCAAGTGACGTCAGAAATGATCTGGGGCTGTATCAACACAATGGCAGACTTCCATTATTTGTGCCACAGAGAAAAGCTATGATTGACTAAACAACTTAAATACCTGCCCTCAGCCTTCTGTGTGTGTCCCCACCTTCCCGACAATCACTATGTTGGCTTTTGGCTTTGTAAGCATTTTAGGCTTCCCTCTGGAAGCTCACTCCTACCAGGTTATGAATTTAAATATATATACATATATATATTTAATTCATCTATTCATCTAAATAGTTGAACGGTCGAATCTGTCAATAAAAAGAGTTTTTCAACCCCATACGCAACGTAGGATACACTTGGAGAGTGCGGCGCAAAAGGTAAAAACCATCCTAGAGTTTTAACATGTTTCATCCAACTTCCCAACGCGTGAACAACTACCAGCCGACACAGACACGTTCAGTCTGTATTACCCCCTCCTTGGGCAGTGAGGAAGAAGAAAACCTAGAAGGAAAAACGTATCCCAGGATAGAAGCAGCAACAGCCGACTGAAACCCAAGTAGACTGCAGGAGAAATAGAAAAGCCCTGTTTTCCTCTGTGGCCAAAAGACCTTTTCCAATCAAATGTTTCAACACCCGGAAAAGTGGCTGATCTATTTGTAGAGAACACACAGAGACGAGCGTTAGAGCAGCACTACCCTGGAGTACCAGTTCTGCGGAATGTTGACCGCGGGCCACGCACCGCATGACAGCCACGGATCCACTGGCGGAGCCGCAAGCTACAACCCAGGCGCCTGGCAAACTCACACTACACCTCAGTAGCAATAATCCCAACGGCAGGACACCTGGGGAGGGTGGGCTCGGTCTCCCGGGCCTGGCTCAATTATGTTCCTTTACACAGCATTCAATCATGTTTCAGGAGCCGTAGGTGAGGGGCTGGAGGTGGGAGTGGGGGGCACATTTTCTAGCCCCCGACGTCTCCGGGGTTGGAAATTCTGGGCACCTCCGTCGGTCAGCGCTAAGACAATACACAAAGAGCAGGCAACCGGCCCTCCTCTGCAGCCAGAGCTCGGCGCCCGGTCACAGAAGAGCTGGGAATTAGGAATTCCGAGCTCAGCGAGAGCCCCGGAGAAGCACCGGAAATGCTTCGGAACGCTTTAAAGGGAAGTCAATTTGCAAATCAAAGTTGCAGGAACTCCGGACGCCCAGACTACTTCAGCGGGTTACTCGGGAACACCCAACAAGTTTGGCCACCGGGGGCTCGGCATGACAGCGCCGCGCCGCGAGACGAGAGAAGCAACTTGTCGCTCGGGCGCCAAGCCAGAGCCCTGAGCCGTCTCCGCTCCCCAGCTCGGGAGAGCACCCAAGAGCCGGCGTCGGGAAGGCGCAGGTCCCTGCCTCCGGCAGCCAAATCCCTCGAGTGAAGGCACCTCAGGGGCTCACCTGGACCGCACTCGCTCCCAGGGGCTTCCCCCAACAGTGCAAAGCTTCACCGCGAACGCCTCACCTGCCTGCCAGCCCCCGGTGGCGGAGAAATTAACAAAAGAGCAAGCGAACAGGGGAAAAGGGAGACACGGCGTAAAGTATAGTAAGGAGGAGAGGGCAGGCAGCTCGGCTTTCCGCGGAGAAAGAAGAGAGAGGCGGAACGGAGATGGCTTATACCCCAGGCACCGGCTCGGGAAGGAAACCGAGAAGGGAAGAGGTCGAGAAGGGGGAATAGGTTTTCTACTCCGCTTCCCACCACACACATACCTCCCCCTTTTTCCTCCTTACCCAGCATGGAAAAGATGAAATCCTTGGCTGTGTGAATCTCCAGCGCTCTCTGGTCGTCGTATTCCCGCTGGTCGTGCTTCGTAAATTCTTGGATGAGTTTGTTCAATTCCTCCACCCGAGCTCCCGACCTGAAATCCAGCTCCGGGAACGCAGGCTTGTTGTTACAGCCCAGGGAGGCTGCCTTGCTGGCGGTGGGAGCCGCCATCTTCATGCAAAACGCGCCGAGTAGCAGCTCCGCGGCAGCGCAGCACCCACCCCCGCCCCCCACCCCGCCCCCCTGGGCCTCCTCCCCTCGCAGGCTCCCAGGCTTCGGCCCCGGCCCGTGGGCGGGTTGGCGGGCGGGCGTCTGGGCGGGCGGTCCCCAGCTCCGTGCGCTCTGGGCGTGCGAGCTTCGGGAGGAGCTGGACTGCAGCGAGGGTGCGTGTGTGGCCCCGACACCCTTTTCCCGGCCCCACGCCCGCCCCGATGCTGCGCGTCCCTGCCCTGCCCTGGCCCTCGCTGGCAGCAGCAGCAACAGCGGTCGTAGAGCCAACCGGAGCCTCCCCCCGAGCGAGGAAAGTGAAGTGGAAACAATGTGAAATTCACCAGCTCTGAAATCAACAAGCTGCCGGCTCCGGTGTTACGGAGCCAGCACCAGCGTCTCCATTTAAAGGGACAGCGCACCCAGTGGAAAGGAAAATAAATAAATGACAGAGGTCTGCGCGCATATGCCACTTGCCAATCCGTACTTGGGAAGACGCGCGAGGTGTGGATACATTCTTTCTCCACCTCCACGGCCGTCCCCCCATCCCCTTTCTGGGCAGGGTTCGTCAAGCGCTTTCAAGGAGAAAAAAGTCTTCCTCCGTTTGATTTTAAGGGCGGTGTCCTGGGGGAGGACATCTCTGTGCGCGTTTACCTCTCTATCCCAAAAACTCCAATACCTTTAAATAGTAAAGGAAACTGCCTTAAGGAATATGAAACCTGTCTTCTACTCTTTTCCTCTTGGATTGCCAAGATGATAGGATTGAGCGTATCAAAAAAGAGTCCACATCTAACCCAGTATTGGCACTCCCACTAACCCCTAGAATATCCCTACCTTTGCCCAAGGTAATGAATGACCTGAATAACAGTTTATCTTAACATATAATGAGTTAATGAGATTCAACCTACTCTAGTATAAAGACAGGGAAACTAAAGTGTGGGTGTGGGAGAGGGGAAACAATGAATTGCCCCAGGTTCCAAGGAATGTTGAATGACAAGATGAAAATTTTCTCATTCAACGGATAAAATTTGAGTACGCACTATTTGCCAGATGGAGTGACAGAATGTGACAGTGATAGCCAAAAGACATGACTCCTACCATGGAGTTAGGCTTACATGACAAGGCAGGTTCAATCTAAGTCATGGTCCTTTAGGCAAAATAGAGTCTCAGAGGTGTTTTTAGTGTTTATGGAGTGTGTCACTCAAACACTTAGGAGGCCCATTGGCTCTGAGAAACATAGGTTATCTTATCTTCCTCCCTGATTCTCCAAAATCTCTCTTCTCTATCCCACATTCCCTGATTTAAATCAGGCCTTTCTCACTTTCTTACCCGAGTTCTGATGGCCGAGAATGCAAATTGTTTTGTTGGACATGGAAGGAAGTACACGCTCTTCCATGCCTTCCTTTATAAAACGGGAACAATAATTCCTGTCTCACAGGTTGTTTTAAGGATTACATGAGGTAACACAAGCACTTAGTACAAGGACTGACATAATAAGTACTTAGCTATTATCAGCTTCTACTATTGTTATTAATTCTTTCACTTTTCCTCAGTCTAGAAACGACTTGTTGCTATAGTGATCTTTAGAAAACACAGATCTGACCACTGACATCCCCCTGGAATTCCTCTCTTCTTTACTCCCTTTACACCAAAACCAGTTCCTCATCTGCCTTTTTCTTAAAGCTTTCCCAAGACCCTCCCCTCAAGCTGGTGGCAATTTTTCCTTCCTCAGACCCTACTCTTAGAAGCTTTCATATGATGCTAATGAATTTTGACCTTTCTTCATCGTTGTTTTTTGTTTTGGGTTGTGTGTGTGTGTGTGTTTGAGATAGGGTCTTGCTTTGTAGCCCAGGCCAGAAGCTTTCATATGATGCTAATGATTTTGACCTTGCTTCATCATTGTTTTTTGTTTTGGGGGTGTGTGTGTGTGTGTGTGTGTGTGTGTGTGTGTGTGTGTTTGAGACAGGGTCTTGCTCTGTAGCCCAGGCCAGACTGCAGCGGCACAGTCGTGGCTCACAGCATCCTCAGCCTCCTGTGCTCAAACAGGCCTCGCATCTAGGTCTCAAAGGGATTACAGGCATGAGCCACCACACCTGACCACTTCATCATTGTTAATTTAAGTTTTAAACTAAAAGATTATTGGAGAAGAGGACTACATCTTATTCATCTTTGTATTTCCTGCAGCATATGGTCCTACAGAAGGGTCCTCTATGTTGATTGGATCAAGTAGTGAGTGAAGAACTTTGGCATAATGAGTTAATTTCTCTTACTTTTGGTTTCCTTCCCTTTGAAACACACTTCCTCACCCCCTCAGTATGAAAGAGAGAGGATCCATGCCTAGATAAATGCTAGTGGACTGATAAGGAAGTGACTTAAAAGCTCTGGTTTTTACGCCAGGCATGGTGGCTCACGCCTGTAATCCTAACACTTTGGGAGGCCGAGGCGCGTGGATTGCCTGAGCTCAGGAGTTCAAGACTAGCCTGGGCAACACGATTAAATCCCATCTCTACTAAAATACAAAAAATTAGCCAGGTGTGGCAGCATGTGCCTGTAGTACCAGCTACTCAGGAGGCTGAGGCAGGAGAATTGCTTGAACCTGGGAGTCAGAAGTTGCAGTGAGCCAAGATCGTGCCACTGCACTCCACCTTGGGTAACAGTGAGACTCCGTCTCAAAAAAAAAAAGAGGCTCTGGCTTTTGCAGCTCTGCCATGCTGCTGCCCTGACTTTTCATCCTGAGAGGATATTAACATTACCTGGGCAGTAGCCGAAGCCACACAGTTGTTTGGAACTCCAGCACAAATTGATCCACTCCCATCTGTCAGTGCTTGGCTAGTGATCAACGGCAGGCACCTGTGCCACAGCTGGCTGAGGCCGTCCTTCCATAGCGCAGAATGGTTCTAGTTACCTCCAAACCACGCACAGCTAGAAATACTTCAGACAACAAAGTCAGAACACTTTTTATTGGTTAATTTCCAAGCATATGAATGAGGCATCATTACTCTTCCCTTACTTTTACCTTTTTTTTTTTTTTTCTGAGATGGAGTCTCGCTCTGTGACCCAGGCTGGAGTGCAGTGGCGCGATCTTGGCTCACTGCAAGCTCCGCCTCCCGGGTTCACGCCATTCTCCTGCCTCAGCCTCCCGAGTAGCTGGGACTACCGGTGCCCGCCACCTTGTCCGGCTAATTTTTTTTGTATTTTTAGTAGAGACGGAGGTTTCACCGTGTTAGCCAGGATGATCTCGATCTCCTGACCTTGTGATCCGCCCGCTTCAGCCTCCCAAAGGGCTGGGATTACAGGCGTGCGCCACTGTGCCCAGCCTATTTTTACCTTTTCTTGTGATATTTATATCCATAAAGAAACAACAGGTTGTTAGCAGAAAGTATTCCTGTTGTGCCGTCGTGCTGGGCCTTGGGGGTTTGAATGAGTGAGTGGTCTCTTTGATGTTCCTCATTGTCTGTTCTCCTTCCCATCAACCAGATCGGAATTCTATGAAGCATGGACCCTCAGTGAGCCTGCATATCCAGATAATGTGGTTGGATGGTAAACTAACACCTTCCTAGGCTCTAATAGAATGCTGGTAAGATTGTGTCAATATCCCTTGTTGAATTCGAAGAACAGAGAAAAAAGATCAAAAACCATAATTTCCTGAATTGATCTATTGGGATACTTTAACCTCTGAGCTTTTCGAGGGCAAGTACTCTGTGTCTTTACCTGTGTAAACACTGCATTTCATTTAATTATTGACCCATCTTATGACGTTAGCTAATATGTTCAAATGAATATATAAAAGAACGAATGAGGCCGGGCACGGTGGCTCACACCCATAATTTCAGCACTTTAGGAGGCCGAGGCGGGTAGATCATGAGGTCAGGAGTTCAAGATCAGCCTGGCCAACATAGTGAAACCCCGTCTCTACTAAAAATACAAAAATTAGCTGGGCATGGTGGAGCGCACCTGTAGTCCCAGCTACTCGGGAGGCTGAGGCAGGAGAATCGCTTGAACCCGAGAGGCAGAGGTTATGGTAAACCGAGGTTGCACCACTGCACTCCAGCCTGGGCAACAGAGGGAGACTCTATCTCAAAAAATAATAATAATAATAAAGAGTGAATGAACTAATACCATCCCTCAAAGTCCAAGAAGTCAGAATTTACGTCATTTTTGCTACAATTTACATATCTTAATGTAAGCTATCTATGGTTTCCCAGTATTTAGCTAAGTGTTGTTATAAATGAAAATATTTCTGCATGCATTTAATTAAATGCCCCAATTTTTATGCCTTTTCCCCCCTGTGTATGTTATATGACCTAAGAGAAGAAAGGGAGATAGAGGGGAAAGTAGAGAGAGAGAAAATAATTATTAGAAGATGTTAAAGAGTATCTGAGCCTTGTAATAAAAATGCATGTCTCTAGAATTTTGACAGATGGACAAAGGTCAGTGGAGTCTACCATCTAAACAAGCACTAAGGTAGGCTTTTCCTTTGCTGGCTCTTGCAGCATCAAACAGAACCGAGTAACAGCCTGCATCTCCAAGCTGCAGTCACACTTGGAAGTAGAACTTGCCCTTCTACTCCCAACTCCCGAATTTTATTAGCATGTGAAAGAAGTCTTCATCTTGCTTCTCTGGAGCTGTTTGTTGTTAAATACAGCTCTGAAGTTCTGTGGCAAACTCTCAGCCATGAATAACTGGGCTGTGCAGAGCCTGCATTAAAAATAGCAAGCTCCACATCCACATGACGGATTAACAAAATATAATTTTAAACAAAGATTCTCTGGTCTGACGGAGATTTAAATAGCAGCCTAGGCTACAAGATCTGGCCTTCTTGGGCAGCTGGGTTTTCAATAAAAGTCTAACAAATGGAAGTGCCCTGGTTTTTTTATGATTTGAAATGCAGGCAGGAAAAAGAGAGGCAAACATCACAGACGTGTGGAATGTTGACAGTAGAAGGAACTTAGATGATAAATTCCATCTACCACCCTTATTTAGCAGATGGGAGAATGAGGGCACAGAAAGAGAAAGGAGACTTGACTAAATAGTAGAGAAATTCTGTTTCAATTTTTCATACTAACTTTAAATTTACTAAATATTTGTTATTGTGTTTCCAGACTGCCAGAGGAACATGAAAAATGCCATGAAATTTCATCAAAATTATAATTAAAAAATAAAAATAAAAAAAGGAGAGTGGCCCTTGGGCAAAATGCACTCATTGCACTTGGAAGTTAAATCTCAGTAAACCAGAAATTGCTGACATTTGGAATTACTTGGCTGTGATTTTTCCTGGCAATAGGTAGACAATCAAGACCACAGCTAAATCTCTTTGGTAGTCATAAACAAAGGTGCGCATGTCCCTGCTTGGGCAAATTGAGCAGTTTTACTTCTGATGAGATTAGGCCGTTGAATATTTTTTTTTTTTTTTTTTTTTTTTTGAGACAGAGTCTCGCTCTGTCGCCCAGGCTGGAGTGCAGTGACACTATCTCGGCTCACTGCAACCTCTGCTTTCTGGGTCCTGATTCAAGCAATTCTCCTGCCTCAGCCTCTGGAGTAGCTGGGATTACAGGCACATGCCACCACACCTGGCTACTTTTGGTATTTTTAGTAGACACGGGGATTCATCATGTTGGCCAGACTGGTCTTGAATTCCTGACCTTGTGATCTGCCCACCTCGGCCTCCCAAAGTGCTGGGATTACAGGCATGAGCCACCGTGCCCAGCCTTGGGCGGATGAAATATTAGTGAGGTCCCCAGAATAGTATAAATAACCCTCTCTATTCAGACTATTCAGTCCCAATAAAGTGAGCCCCACGTGAAGCCCACCTGCTCTGATGTGTTCACGTGGTTCAGAGGGCCTAGTCCCAGCTTCTCCCTCAACCCTGTATCCTAATAACCTTGGGGGTGTGAGTGATCTAGCTATAGAGAAAAGTACAGGAATATAAATCTCTCCACCCAGTCTCTCATTTTATTCTCTGCTCTCTCTCTCTTCCCCAACCCTGTACCCTAATAACCTTGAGGGCGTGAGTGATCTAGCTCTGGAGAAAAGTACAGCAATATCAATCTCTCCATCCAGTCTCTCATTTTATTCTCTGCTCCTGCTATACTCAGGGAAGCAAAATCTGTGCATGTGAAAAGAAGGAAATGAACTCTAGGGATGGAAATAACAATATCTGATAGCAATTATTAACGATTCCTTATGATAATAGAGCACTTTACAGTTCAACAAAGCACTCATCATAAAATTCATTTATCAGTTCCTCACAACCTCCTACTGAAGCAGGTTAGTGAGGACTATTATTATTGTTTGCATTTTGGAAATAAGAAACTAAAGCTCAGAGAGAGAGTGAAGTTTGTGGCTAATTGTCATCCTTCAGCTCTCTATTTAGATGTCATTTCCTTGAAAACAGCTTTTTTTCTGGATCTCCTACACCCCCACACACCCAGGTCTAGGTCAGGTAAACTCCTTTGTAGACTCTCCTTCCCTTTGCACTTATGTCACTGTTCATTCTCACACTTCCTTGTATCTGCCTGATAACTTATCTGTTTCCCTCACAAACATGTATGCAACATTGTCTCTCTTGATCACAGATGTATCACCAGTACCTCTTACTGGATGTGTAGAACATAGTAGATATTCAGTAAATGTTTGATTAAAAAATAAATGCATGAACAAGGTGGCAGGCTCAGACCTCAGATTTGAGTCTTCTGATTTATGATCCAAGTTCTTTCCGTGAAACTTCACTGAGTCTGTTGTTAGCAACCATTGAGTATACAGAAAAACACCAATAATCTCTCACATTTTAGAGAATGGGTACAGTTTATCAGCATTTCACATACACAATCTGATTCCAAATTTTGACTCAAATTTCTTTTTTTTTTTTTTTTTTTGAGACGGAGTCTCGCTCTGTCGCCCAGGCTGGAGTGCAGTGGCCGGATCTCAGCTCACTGCAAGCTCCGCCTCCCGGGTTCACGCCATTCTCCTGCCTCAGCCTCCCGAGTAGCTGGGACTACAGGCGCTCGCCACCTCGCCCGGCTAGTTTTTTGTATTTTTTAGTAGAGAGGGGGTTTCACCGTGTTAGCCAGGATGGTCTCGATCTCCTGACCTCGTGATCCACCCGTCTCGGCCTCCCAAAGTGCTGGGATTACAGGCTTGAGCCACCGCGCCCGGCCGACTCAAATTTCTTTATTGTAAACAAAGACTTTTGCTCAATAAAATTTATGACAAAATAACTTTAAAAATTAAGTTCATATTTTCAATCCTTCTCTCTTTTGGGAAAACCCATTTGACTTAAACTCTACACATCGGGTAAGAAAGGGCATAGTAATAATTGCAGGTAATTTTAAATAACTCTAAAAATCCTCTTTGTGTATTACGACAGCCTTAACCCCATCAGCTGTTCTGGTGAAAAGGTGGGTCGCTCATAACCAACCAATCCCTTGATACTGTTACGTTTTGTTCTGACCCTTGAACTTGCCAAAAGGCCCTGTTCTTGGTTCTCCACACCAATCCATATCCTACTTTACATATACCCTGGGTACTAGATCAAGTGCCAAGGATAGACCATAATCCTTTGTCGTGGGAAAAGTGGAGCTGTTTGGCTCGCTTTGCTGTGCTCAATTAGTTAATTAAAAAGAAATTAATTTAGTTTTTTTTTTCCTATGTGGCTCCAGAGGGTGGAACCAGGAGGGACTGGTGGCAGCTACAGACATAGAAACTTTGGCTGAGGATGTGGAAGCATTTTCTCACAATGAGAACCACTCTTCACAGAATAGGCTGCTTTATGAATGAATAAACTCCCCACCACAGAAGGTGTTCAGGGCTGTGTTATCCATCCATCAGGATTATGCTAGAGGAGGTTCCTAAGTTAGTAAAGAGCTTAGACTATGACCTCTGAAATGTCTTTCAGCTCTAAGAAGCTCTGATTCTATGATCCATTTTCAGTTAACAGGAAAACCGAAACTAGCTTCCTACAAGGATACACTGCATGACAGAGCTATGTTCTGCACTAAACACAAGGCATTTAAGATCTATTTTCATGTAAGGCCCAACGAAGATCAAGGATTGTGTATTTTTTTTTTCTAGGCTTAAAAATACTTATTTCCTTGTTTCTGGCTTTTTGTTGTTGTTTTTATTTTGTTTTGTTTTGTTTTTTGAGACAGAATCTCGTTCTGTCGCCCAGGCTGGAGTGCAGCGGCGCCATCTCGGCTCACTGCAAGCTCTGCCTCCCGGGTTCCCGCCATTCTCCTGCCTCAGCCTCCGGAGTAGCTGGGACTACAGGCGCCGCCACCACGCCCGGCTAGTTTTTTGTATTTTTAGCAGAGATGGGGTTTCACTGTGTTAGCCAGGATGGTCTCGATCTCCTGACCTTGTGATCCCCCTGCCTCGGCCTCCCAAAGTGCTGGGATTCCAGGCGTGAGGCACGTGCCCGGCCGTTTCTGGCTTTCTTACTGTGCAATTCTAGCAGGTTATTTCATTCCACCCGATACAAAGAAGTTCTGCGGTACAGAAACATGCCACAGACATCAGATACACACCGTGCAACCCAAACTTATATTTGGAGAAGTTCTCAGTAAAAAGAAAGGGTCTTCCTTTAACATATTAATTTACATGCTCATTGTTTAATGATAGAAGGCAGTTCTCTGAGCAAGTCTATACCATTGACAAAGGAATTGCTATAATGCCTGTTTTGTTTTCTAGATCTTGTCAAAAAAAAAAAAAAAGCTGGGCGCGGTGGCCCACGCCTGTAATCCCAGCATTTTGGGAGGCCAAGGCCAGCGGATCACAAAGTCAGGAGATCGAGACCATCCTGGCTAACACGGTGAAACCCCGTCTCCACTAAAAATACAAAAATTAGCCGAGCGCGGTGGCGGGCGCCTGTAGTCCCAGCTAGTCAGGAGGCTGAAGTACCAGAATCGCTTGCACCCGGGAGGCCAAGGTTGGAGTGAGCCCAGATTGTGCCACTGCACTCCACCCGGGGCAACAGAGGGAGACTCCGTCTCAGAAAAACAGAAACAAAAACAAAACCAAAACCTCTCTAAACCCTACACTGTAAGAAGTTTATTGAAAAACTTGGCTTTCGTTTTTTTTCTCTTCCAACCACGCTCAGTGCAGTACAAGAATGGCAGGAGCTGTTTCCCCTGATCCGAGACCTGGTGTGTTCAGTTGTGGTCCAAAGCTAATTTTAAATTCCAAGTGTAAAACCTGGAGAGAGGAGAGAGAGAGAGAGAGAGAGAGAGAAAGAGAGAGAGAGAGAGAGAGAGAGGATTTGAGGAAAATTCTGATGTTCCTTCAGCTCTGACAGTATTATCACACACACAGCCATAAATATACTTCCTGGACCATGACTTCTAATTCTGCTTATTCTGTTAGTACTTTCTAAGCAGCAGAAAAAAATACCCTCACACCCCTTATGTTCTCCAAGTTTCTATATAGTCTAATAGAAAAAAATGAGAGGAAAAAAGGAAGAAAGACTAAACGAGAACACAGCTCCCTTATTCTGTTTAATTTGTGATTATTCTTGTCTATTTAAACTATCTTGGGGATATGAGTACATACATTTTATTAAGATTTGCCTTATTATTATTATTATTTTTGAGGCAGAGTCTCGCTCTGTCACCCAGGCCAGAGTGCAGTGGTGCGATCTTGGCTCACTGCAACCTCTGCCTCCCAGGTTCAAGCAATTCCTGTGCCTCAGCCTCCCGAGTAGCTGGGACTACAGGCACACACCACCATGCCCAGCTAATTTCTGTATTTTTAGTAGAGAAGTGGTTTCGCCATGTTGGCCAGTTTGGTCTCGAACTCCTGACCTCAAGTGATCCGTCCGCCTCGGCCTCCCGACGTGCTGGGATTACAGGTGTGAGGCACTGTGCCAGCCTGCCTTAAATTTTTTAAAGGGGGCTAGATAGGAATATATCAGATATACATTGTAAATAAATAAATTCAGACAAAAGCCGAAAGTCAGAAGATTCTGTTCTGGTTCAGCTTCGGCCATTAGTTTCATGATCAGAGAAAAATCCTCTCCTTTTCTCTGAATCTCCTCTTCCTCTTGTATAAATGAATAAATAAGGTGTCATCCAGGCGTGACATTCTGAGGCTACAGCTCTAACATGAGAAGACAAATAAAGCAGTCTTGTGCTCCCTACAAATTCTTAACACAATGTGTTTGCTTATTTCCCCCAGTCTATCCTTGCACAGCTGGACATTCCATAGTTGAATGTTCTAATTTTTTTCTAAGGATCTTTGCTCTAAAAGAATTAGCCTGAAATCAAAAGAGAAGAGAATCTATAAGTGCATTAAGACCCCCTCCTTGACACATCTTGGCTAATGGCCTCTTATTCTCTGCTGGTGGGGTATGAAGCAATGCCTGCTGATGAAATTCACTCAGCAGCTTGGCCCTAGGGCATGGCTACCTGGCCTCTGGGTTCTTAGGGCCCCGCCAGGGCCCAGCAGGTTTGTCAGACTCCAGAAATCCCTCTCCCTGCAGGGTGAGCAGAACAGAAGGTACCGCAAGAAAGTACCCCAGGATGTATTTACAAGAGGTTGCAAAACAGTTATAAAATGGTTTTCTGGCCCTAAAATTAGAAGCCAAGGATGATGTTCTAAAGCCCAGGTGTGAGATCAATATAGGTATAGCACTTTATAACCAGGCTTACAAAACAGTTGACACAAGAAATTGTGGTTTTGGCAAAAAAGCATTAAGGAGTCTGTATTTCTTCACAATCAAGATATGGAAGAAATCTGGTCCTAGGAATCTGGGCTGCAGTTTTCTTTACGTATTTTAGAGAAGAGCAACTTTATAAATTTCAGATAGTAATTAGTGATAGTAATAAAAAGACATAACAATCTTCAGGCAATAAATAACATTCAGGTATTTCTGATGACAAAATTATATGCAAAATTAAGGATATAGCCATGCATAAAAATCACAGATCTTAAAGAAGGGTGGAAAGGAGTTTCCAATTCTATCATCACATCAAAATCTTAATAATACAGTTGAACAAGATAAGGTAAAGAGAACAGAAGTGACTTGCCTATGGGAACACACAGAATGGCAGGACTGGAATTTTTTTCCACACATGTCAGCACAAAAGCCAAAGAATGTGAGGGCCTGTGCATCAATTCTCAATAAATGGCTACATGTTGCAGTCCATAGCTATATGTTTGCAGTCCATAGCTATATACTGCAAAACTATAAATAGCCGAATTTAGCAAAAACCTAGTAAATAGCCTAGTAAATGTTCATAACCTAGTTAATATGGCATTTTTCATAAAGTTGTCTTTTTATGTCTTCATTCATTGAAAAAATATTTATTGAATCCCTGTTATGTGTCAGGCGCTGTTCTTGACAGTGAGGATACAGCGGTGAACAAAGCAAACATTTTCGTCCTACTGGAGCCCTAAAGATTTATTTTTAAAACTACTTTATGCAGTTGTGAGGACAGACGAGTTCAAAATCCGTAGGGCAGGCAAGTCTGAAAACTACAGGGCAGGCTCCCAGGAGTTGATGTTGCAGAATTGCTTCTACAAACTTCAGTTATTGTTTTTAAGGAATTTCAACGGATTGGATAAGTCTCATCCACAATATCTAGGGTAATCTCCTTTACTTAAAGTCAACTGGTTGTAGAGGTTAACCATATCTATAAAATACATTCACAGGAACACCTAGATTAGTGTTTGATTAAATGACTGTGTACTAGAGCCTAGCCAAGTTGACACATAAAACTAACTGGCACGCCATCTACCCGATAAATATTTATTAAGTGCTTATCACATGCCAAGTTCTGAGATAAATCACACGCAATCCCTGCCCTCTACAGGAAGGGCATAAGTCATTTAATTAAAGACATTAAAAATGTTATTCAACAAATCTATAAGAGATAGAGAACAAGAGCTGTCTTTGCAGGTTTGGAAGAAGGAATAGTACTTCCAGGTAAAGAAGCGGAAAAGCTGAAAACACAAAAGGCAGTTGACCTTATCCTTGGAGAACAGGTAAAATAAGAACAAGACAGGACCGTGGTGGCATTCCTAGTGAGAGAAACGGCATCAGAAAAAGTGTGGAGTCAGGAAAATGTGTGATGTTTATAGAAACATTGAGTGGTTCAGTTTGGCTGGTAATATAGAGCATTCATCAGAACCGCTTTTATTTAGCCAGTGATTACCCCATGCTTGTTCAAGTACTCATTCCAAAGCTATTAGCACACTTGCAGATGAAACCGAGAGATCCAGAGATTCCTCCAGAATCACACAGAAAACCCTGAGGGCACGACACATACAAGTCGATGCCATTTCCTTTTGGAAGCTAGATACTGCTGACTCTTCAAAACAAGTTTGCCATCCTTGAGAAATAAGAATGCTTCATCTCTGTTTTTCAGTTTAACTGTCTTTGAAAACGCCGCTATTTCTTCAATAAATGGAAGAAATGTATTAGGCCCTAACTTTTAATGAACGTATAGGTATCAATGCACCAAATAGTATGTTCAGGGATTTATGTATCACAAAATGCAAACCTTACTGCTTTTACCACTCAGTCAAAGGTAGTTTTTGATTTTTGTTTTTGTTGTTTGGTGTTTTATTTTTGGGGGGGGGGCATGATACATAAATTACTGTGGTCAGGGGTGCATAGAGAAAATATAGGAGTCACAAGGTTCTCAAGAAAGTAAAATTAATCTACGACTCTTATTATTTCAGTTTTGTGCCTTATAAATTCATTTTATTACAATTCCTCTCAGGCGTCTTCTTTCCATGCTCCAAGCCGCTCCCACATTTCGAAGAATTGTTGGTTTAGCACGCTACTATTAAGAAAACATGATGTGTGCCTTACTTATTCCACCACCAGCCTCTCCCATCCCTGCATTAAACTCAGTCATCTTTTTGCCCACATAGGAATTCATGTTTTCTACTGATGAATTAACTAGCCATGGTTTTGTTCTGAAAATTAATGGTTTTATGGCATTCAAAAGAATGTGACTGGTTTTGAGGCTAATGTAACATTTTTTAAAAATAAGATAATTATAGGAATTATAGGATTCCAGACACTTTCTGGACCAGTCTTTATTCAGCTTCATGCCACTGTGAATTGAGCAGAAGCAAGTTGTACCCTTTCTTCCCCCTCCCCGTCCTAATTTCTGCTTTATAAAAGGGAAGCTGAGAACCTGCACCAGGAAGTGACATAATCAAGTGCCTGGTTTCATATCCCCATAAAGTGCATTACTTTAATTGAATCTACCAAAGAGGCTAGTAAAAGAGAGACTGGGGAGAAATGAGGTTATTGATCAGAGGTATTAAATAAATGGACATCATCGAGAAATGGATGTTAACAGATGTGTGGAACGCTCAAGAAGTGTCAGAGTTCAACTTCCTCAGTGAACAGCAGAACATTTGTCTTGTGGTGACATTCTTCTATTATTTTCCAAAGATGGAAAATGTCTAGAGGCTTAGAATCATAATATTACCTTACATATGCATAATGCATTAGATTTATTGTATATGATCTCATTTTAATGTTCATCCCCATAATAATCCTGTGGGACACGCAAACCACAGATTCACAGACTGTTGAATCACATTCTGGAGGGCAGAGGTTACCCTCTGCAGCACATCAATAACACCTGGGTAGGAGGAGTGTGTCTAGGAGGATGTCTTTGTGTGTCTCAGAAGGGCAGGTGTAGAGAGATAGATAAGGAGCATGGATAAATGGTAATCATGCCAACTAGCTAATGACCTTCGTTAAGAAAAACTTCCCCTCCCAGGGTAGGTGTCGATCTGTTATAAGAAGATTTAGTTTATCATGTTTCACTCTAGTCTGAGGACAAGATCATATCCCATTGGACAGGGAGCAGAGTCTCCCCTTAAAAAAGTAGCATCTGGCCGGGCACAGTGGCTCATGCCTCTAATCTCAGCACGTTGAGAAGCCGGGGAGGGCAGATCACCTGAGGTCAGGAGTTTGAGACCAGCCTGGCCAACATGGTCAAACCCCATCTCTACTAAAAATACAAAAAATTAGCTGCGTGTGGTCGTGGGCGTCTGTAATCCCAGCTACTTAGGAGGCTGAGGCAGGAGAATTGCTTGAACCCGGGAGGTGGAGGCTGCAGTGAGCTGAAACCGCACCATTGCACTCCAGCCTGAGCTACAAGAGTGAGACTCTGTCTGGAAAAAAAAAAAAAAAGTATCCTCAGAAACAATCAAGGCAGAGGCGGGGCCTTAAAAAAGTACCTAAGGCAAATCTGAGGCAGTAGAAAAGAAGAAGCTTTGTTAGCTCAGGATTAGATTTTGAAGAATGTGAAAAGTCAAAAGTCATTTCCAGATTGGCAAGGCTCCTGGGAGGCCAGCAGTGGAATGTGTGGGGTGTGGTCAGCAGGTTGAGCGTCTGTGTCTTCCAGGGCTTAATCCTACCAGAAACTGTAGCAGGAAAAGCTCCAGGTGTCTCCTGATTGTTAAAGGAGAGCGTGGTGTCACGTGGGAAGAGTGCAACAAGTACTTTAACAAGAAGTTTCTTCAAGAATAGGAAATTTCAAGTGGCATGTGATTGGTGGAGATCCAACTCCTCCACTCCAGAATTCTAATGCTGCAGTTGCCCTCCTTGGGAGAGCTTAGTCTGAGTTTACTTAGACAGCTCACCTCATGTATTTATCCAAAGACAATGACTCAGTTCATTTCAATGGTAAACTCTGGGGGCTCCTATGGAGGTGAGGGCTGAATGCCAGTTCTCTCTTCTTCGTTTTTGTTTTATTTTGTTTTGTTTGTTGAGGTGGAGTCTCTCTCTGTTGCTCAGGCTGGAGTGCCATGGCACGATCTCAGCTCACTGCAACCTCCGCCTTCCTGGTTCAAGCAATTCTCCTGTCTCTGCCTCCCAAGTAGCTAGGATTACAGGTGTGCGCCATCACACCGACTAATTTTTCTATTTTTAGTAGAGACGGTATTTCACCACGTTGGCCAGCCTGGTCTTGAACTTCTGACCTCAGGTGATCTGCCTGCTTCCGCCTCCCAAAATGCTGGGATTACAGGTGTGAGCTACCGCTCCCGGCCTCCAGCTCTTTCTTCTTATGTTCAAAGAGTAAGTATTTCCCACAGTGGGTCTTTCATAGTATATCACATAGACAAGACCTATGTAGTCTAAATGGAGATGTCAGGTCCGGTTTTTAGACCTGTGGTAACTACCCCCTGTACCTGGGTAGATCCCCATTCCCTCAACAACTTCATCTTTAATAGCTAGTATTTGTTGAGCACTTAAGACATCTCAGTCTCAGTGTCAATCAATCTTCACAATTTCCTTAGAATTTGTAGCATCATTTCATTTTCAGAGTAGGAAACTGAGACTTTAATGGATTATGTAATCTGTCCAAGGCTACATAGTAAGCAACAAACCAGGACTTTCACCAATGTCTACTTGAATCTAAGTCTATGGTCTTGACCACTACACTGCATGTGCTGCTTTCTGGTCACTTCCCAGAGCACGTGGGTAGGGTACCATGGGAAAAGGCGTATGGCCGTGTTAGGAGGCCTAACACCTTGGATTTGTCCTCTGCCAGCTATATGATCTTTAGGTACCCTTGCTTCTCTGAGCGTTAGTTTTCCTTCTCCGCAAAATGGACATTATTATTTCCTCCTAGCTACAAAGTTATCGTGGAGGGCAAATGAAAAGATGGAACGTGAATAAAAACTATAAAAATGCTGTAAAGGGCCGGGCGCAGTGGCTCACGCCTGTAATCCCAGCACTTTGGGAGGCTGAGGCAGGCAGATCACGAAGTCAGGAGATTGAGACCATCCTGGCTAACACGGTGAAACCTTGTCTCTACTAAAAAATGCAAAAAATTAGCTGGGCATGGTGGTGGGCGCCTGTAGTGCCAGCTACTCGGGAGGCTGAGGCAGGAGAATGGCATGAACCCGGGAGGCGGAACTTGCAGTGAGTGGAGATCGCGCCACTGCACTTTAGCCTGGGTGACAGAGCAAGACTCCGTCTCAATAAATAAATAAATAAATAAATAAATAAATAAATAAATAAAAACGTTGTAAAGATGGCTGGGCATGGTGGCTCTGTCCTGTAATCGAAGCACTTTGGGAGGCTGAGGCAGGCAAATCACCTGAGGCCAGGAGTTCGAGACCAGCTAGCCAACATGGTGAAACCCTGTCTCTACTAAAAACATAAAAATTAGCCAGGCAAAGGTGTGGGCGCCTATAATCCCAGTTATTCAGGAGACTGAGGCAGGAGAATCACTTGAACCTGGAAGGCAGGGGTTGCAGTGAACCGAGATCACGCCATTGCACTCTAGCCTGGGTGATAGAACGAGACTCCATCTCACAAAAAAAAAAAAAAAAAAAAAAGGTATGAGGAACTGATGCATGTCAATTTTATGTCTTCCTAATATTTCTGGAATTGATGAGGCCTGGAGGTGGAGGAAAAAGGCCCAAGGGAAGGGAGATATTATTTATTCTTTCAACAAATGCCATAGACTATAGTGTGCCAGGAATAAGGAAGAACAGATATTCGACAGCTTCCGGATGGCTGATCTGTGAAGTGCTTGATTTCTTTTTCACATCTCAAAGAGATTACCACTTTGGTCAATTATTGAGAAACACTCTCTGAGTTGGTACCTGAGCAATAACTGTGTTGAAAATGAAATAAAAGAAAAGGTGACCTTAATGCTGGCCTCCAAGAAGGCTTTGGTCAACTCAGCACCTTTTGCAAGCTGTAAATTTACTCCCCAAATTGTCTACTTAGTTTTCCTCTCTCAGACAAAAAAAAAAAAAAAAAAAAAAAAAGTAGCCTGTTCAAAATTAAAGTCTACTTCTCAAAGAAATATCACTGTGGGAATGTAATTCAACAAGAATTTCCAGAGTGTTTTATGGTTTCTATAGCATGCTAAGATTGACCTGCTACAAGGGGTAGAGAAGTGGATGGTAGTTGAACACCATTACAATTAACAATAAATTAAAAATAATTTATTCTGTGTGTGTGTGTGTGTGTGTGTGTATATATATATACTTTTTTTTTTGATACAGGTTCTAGCTATATTGCACAGGCTGGTCTCCAACTCCTGGGCTCAAGCAATCCTCCCATCTCAGCCTCCTGTCCTGATTGGCTAGGGCTACAGGCACATGGTCTGAAAGACATGGTCCCTACCCTCAAAGCAGTAATAATTTCCATGGGAACTGTCCTAACATATGTGGAATTTTATAAGTTGAAACAGGTTAAGACAGAAATGGACTGAAACCAGATGTCAGAGTAAGAAATAAGTGTTTGGACATTCTAAGGTTTATGTTCTTGGATTAAGAAAAGTGAACCCTTATTGTGGAAGGCTCTGAAAGTGAAGCAGAGGAGCTTTAATTTGGCTTTATAGGCAATTAATAAGCTAATTAAAAGTTTTATTTATTTACTTACTTACTTTTAAGAAACCGTCTCACCCTGTCAGCCAGGCTGGAGTGCAGTGGCATACTCACAGCTGACTGCAGCCTCCACCTCCCTGGGCTCAGGTGATTCTCCTGCCTTAGTTACGTGAGTAGCTGGTACTACTGGCACGCACCATGATGCCCTGGTGTTTTTTTTTTTTTTTTTTTTTTTTGAGACAGAATCTCACTCTATCACCCAGGCTGGAGCACAGTGCCATGATCTTGGCTCACTGCAATCTCCACCTCAGCATCCTGGGTTCAAGTGCTTCTCATGCTTTAGTCTCCCTGTTGCTGGGACAACAGGCACGAGTCACTACACCTGGCTAATTTTTGTATTTTTAGTAGAGACAGGGTTTCACCATGTTGGCCAGGGTGGTCTCGAACTCCTGGCCTTAAGTGATCCGCCTGCTGAGGGCTCCCAAAGTCCTGGGATTACGGGCATGAGTCACTGCGCCTGGCCCAGTGTTTTACTTTTTGTGGAGATGGGGTTTTGCCATGTTGCTCAGGCTGTTCTTAAACTTTTGGTCTCAAGCCATCTGCACCGGCGTTGGCCTCCCAGCATGCTGGGATTACAGGTGTGAGCCACCGCAGCCGGATTTATTAAAGGTTTTAGAGCAGAACGGTAACCATGATGAAAAGATGGAAAATCCAAATCCGGTGTCATAGTTAGGGCCCTTTAATTTGAAGCTTTTATTATCAGAAGTAATTCAAATCAAATTAAGCCAAAAAACAAATTGTAAGTGGAGAAATGAACAGACTCACGTAACTAGAAAGCTCCTGTAGTGGGCTTTGCTCATGACTGCTCAGGCATTCAAATAATGTCCATCAGCTCTCTGGCTCCATTATTAGGCCATTTCCATGCAGCAGTAAGATGCCCACAGACAACTCCGTTTACATGGGGTTTAGAGGTTATGGGCTCAGAGTAAGAGTCTTTGGAAAAGGCACCATAAGGAGTTCTGATGGGCCCAGCTTAGGTTTCCATCCCTGAAAAACCCACTGTGGCTAGTAAGGTGAAGCCATTTGATCGGCCAGGACCAGGTCATATGCAACTGCTGAGGTAAGGAGGTGACCCGTGTCAGTCCTTCCTTCACCTTCTTTAACCACATAAACCAAGATATTTACAGAAGGAGTATGGAGTAGTTTCTTAAAAGAAGAGATACTGGGCCAACACACACACACGCGCACACACACACACACACACACACAAGTGCATTACCTAAATTTGACGTTAATACATTTACAATCTAAGATAGAAAATCTCTTTAAAAAAAAAGTAGTATATTTATTTTAAAATTGTATTTATGCATTCATTGTATAGACACGCAATGCTCTATACATAGTCTATATACATATACTATACATAGTCATGGCTCCTATTTTTGAGTATCTACAACAGAAGTTTCTCTATTTCTCTACAAGCAAACAGAATAGGTTCTGAGAAGTTAGTTATAAATCCTTCTGTTCATAACTGAAATCAGAAAGTGGGGGGGATGATAAAGTGAGAATGGTTAATGAGTACAAAAATGCATTCAGAAAAAATGAATAAATAAATAAAAAGACCTACTATTCAGTAGCACAATTGGGTGACTACAGTTAGGACCCTTTAATTTTAAATTAACAATAATTGTGTGTTTGTGTGTGTGTGTGTACATATATATACACATATATATTTGAGACAGGGTCTAGCTACATTGCCCAGGCTGGTCTCGAACTCCTGGGCTCAAGCAATCCTCCCACCTCAGCCTCCCAACTAGCTAGGGGTACAGGCACATGTCACCACTCCTGGCTAATTTTTAAATTTTATGTAGAGACACAGTCTCTGTATGTTGCCCAGGCTGATTTTGAACCCCTGGCCTCGAGCAATTTTCCTGCCTCAGTCTCACAGTAGCTGGGATTGCACAGTATATTTTAAAATAACTGAAAGAGTGGAACTGGAATGTTTCTAACACAGAGAAATGATAAATGCTTGAGGTGATGGATACCCCAGTTACTGGGATTTTACCTGTATCCAAATATCACATGTACCCCATAAATGTACATAGCTGTTGTATACTCATAAGAATTAAAAATAAAATGTTTTCTAAAAAAGAAGGTGTAGCTGATATCGTTTGGATATTTGTCCCTGCCCAAATCTTATGTTGAATTATAATTCCCATTGTTGGAGGTGAGCTCTGGTGAGAGCTGTTTGGGCCATGGGGTTGGATCCCTCGTGGCTTGGTGCTGTCCTCACAATAGTGAGAGAGTTCTCGTGAGATCTGGTTGTAAAGTGTGGCACCTCTCTTCCACTCTCTCTCTTGCTCTTGCTTTGGCCTGTGATGTGCCTGAGGCTTCCAGAGGCCTGATCAGAAGCTGAGCAGATGCCAGGCACCATGCTTCTTATATAGCCTGCAGAATGATAATCCAATTAAACCTCTTTCCTTTAAAAATTACCCCGTCTCAGGTACTCCTTTATAGCAACGCAACACAGTGGAAGAACAGCTTAACACAGTAGCAGAGATAGATAGCTGACCACCAAAGACTCCTTCATAGTGTAGGTTGTTGCTAGAAAGTGATATCCAACTAGGGCATATTTAATGCTCCTGCTCCCCTGCATCTGGGGTGGAAGTCACATGGCGAATTCTTGCCAATGGAAAGAGAGAGGAAATGATGTGAGTCAGTCACTTTGGGTGGAATAGTGGAGTGGGTGTGTCTTCACCACAGCCCCTCTGTATGTCTTTAAGTGAATGGGGAGGATTCCTTGGATCCTGCAGGAGGAGTGGGCCACAAGATAGAGTTCTTGGTTCCCTGAATAACTGCATGAAATATCACCCAACAAGAATCATCCTAACTGCATTCCCAGATGATTCAGATGTAAACTTTTCTTGTGTTAAACCTATGGGAACTAGAGTCTTTTCGTGTGTTTGTTTGTTTTTGAGATGGAGTCTTACTCTGTCGCTCAGACTGAAGTGCAGTGGCACAATCTCGGCTCACTGTAACCTCCGCCTCCCGGGTTCAAGCAATTCTCTTGCCTCAGCCTCCTGAGTAGCTGGGACTACAGGTGCATATCACCACGCCCAGCTAACTTTTTGTATTTTTAGTGGAGATGGGGTTTCACCATGTTAGCCAGGATGGTCTCGATCTCCTGACCTCATGATCCACCCGCCTAGGCCTCCAAATATCTATAGTCTACACATGAGAGAAATGAGATTGAGAGAGGCACATAACAAGTTCCTGATGACATGGATAAGAATTTAATCCAAATGTAAATGAAACAGAATTTAATAATATGTGAGTGTTTTTCAGATTATTTTTTAGTCTGCCCTGCCAAGTTTTAACAGACATTTTGTTTTCACCAGCTCAGCTTCTCCCCTCAGACTTCTAAGAAATACCATCTTAGCCTTGTTCATAGGACAAAGAGCGGAGAGATTCATCTGGAGACATACAGGAAATGGTGTAGATTCTTGTATGTTTTTTCAACTCTTAGGGTCTGGGCAATTGGAAAATAAGCAAAGAAGCTGAATAGATCTATATGATCAAGTGCTGTGAAAGAGAAAACAGAGAAAGATTGATATGGTGTGAAAAATTGAAGGACTCCGAAGGAACTGATACTCTTGGGAGAATTTAAAAAGTGAACCAATCACTCTTCCCCTTGCTCTCAGAATCTAGTATGAGTCAGTTTGAAATATATCCATTTCTGAGTTATAGCCAATTATTCCCAACATCACTGAAAATTCCAAGTATCACTGAATAAATTATTGTGGAAAGTGCTGCTTTTCAAACTTTTATCTGAGACACCCCTAATGCCAGTGGAAACTTTAGCTCTGGGCACTGGCTGTAGTTACTTTGTAAGATGCTAGAGACTTTCCATCTTTTCCATACAATTTATCTTTGGTAATAATGTCTCTTCTTTATTCTGATTGGTGGTAAAACTCTTAAAATTGAGCCCTGAGTGGATCACGAGGTCAGGAGATGGAGACCATCCTGGATAACCCGGTGAAACCCCGTCTCTACAAAAAAATACAAAAAACTAGCCGGGCGAGGTGGCAGCGCCTGTAGTCCCAGCTACTCGGGAGACTGAGGCAGGAGAATGGTGTAAACCTGGGAGGCGGAGCTTGCAGTGAACTGAGATCCGGCCACTGCACTCCAGCCTGGGAGACAGAGTGAGACTCCGTCTCAAAAAAAAAAAAAAAAAATATTGAGCCTTGATACTTGTTTAAGGGATGGAGTAAGAAGTAGAGCTAATATTTAGAAGAGAAAAGACAGTGGATTAAGTTCTTTGAGATATAAGTAACAAAGATTCAAAGATCCTAGTGTGTCTGGAATTTATTCCTTCCGGTGGGTTCTTGGTCTCCCTGACTTCAGGAGTGAAGCTACAGACCTTCGCAGTGAGTGTTACAGCTCTTAAAGGTGGTGTGTCTGGAGTTGTTTGTTCCTCCTGGTGGGTTCGTGGCCTCACTGACTTCAGGCATGAAGCTGCAGACCCTCGCAGTGAGTGTAATAAAAGTAGTGCAGACCCAAAGAGTGAGCAGCAGCCAGATTTATTGTGAAGAGTGAAAGAACAAAGCTCCCACAGCATGGAAGGGGAGGCACAGGTTGCCCCTGCTGGCTCGGGTGGTCAGCTTTTATTGCCTTATTTGGCCCCACCCACATCTTGCTGATTGATCCATTTGACAGAGAGCTGATCAGTCCATTTTACAGAGTGCTGACTGGTCCATTTTACAGAGAGCTGATTGGTCCATTTTACAGAGTGCTGACTGGTCCATTTTACAGAGTGCTGATTGGTACGTTTACAATCCTCTAGCTAGACAGAAAAGTTCTCCAAGTCCCCACTCAACCCAGGAAGTCCAGCTGGCTTCACCTCTCGCTAGGTCTGAGAAACGGCCCCATAACGTAATTTTAGAAAGATACATATAGGGGAGGGGTGTTCCCGATGAGGCCTATATGACCATGAATACCTGTCCTTGAAACTCTGGGTCACAAAAGTGAAAGTACATCCATAGGCATGTGGATATTGCCAGCTATGTGGGTAAAATCCTTCAGATGGAATGAGTTAAAGCTAGAATGAGCCCCTTGCAGGTATGTGTGGCATATCCTCCTATGGTACTCTTGACTCTTAAAACCAGTGCCCACCAGTGCCCAGGAAAGAACAGTCTCATGAAAGAAGAAAAAGATGACTTGAAACCCAACTGGTAAGAGAAAAATTCTGTCACTGGGTTTCTCTTAAAAATCCAATTTGGGGCTGGGCACGGTGGCGCACACCTGTAATCCCAGCACTTTGGGAGGCCAAGGTGGGCAGATCACAAGGTCAGGAGATTGAGGCCATCCTGGCCAACACATTGAAACTCCGTCTCTACTAAAAAATACAAAAAATTAGCCTGGCGTGGTGGTGGGCACCTGTAGTCCCAGCTACTCGGGAGGCTGAGGCAGGAGAATGGCATGAACCCCAGAGGTAGAACTTGCAGTGAGCTGAGGTCGTGCCACTGCACTCCAGCCTGGGCAACAGAGCAAGACCCCATCTCAAATAATAATAATAATAAGTAAAAAAATCCAATTTAGTTCCGGGAGCAGATTTTTCTATTTCTTAGTCATCTCTCAAAAAAACATTTTTTAAGCCAAATCTTGGAGAAAAAGGACCACACACAGGAAAATATTTTATCTATTCCAGAGTCATATCAAGCAATATGTGTTCAGGCACTTATTTTAGTTCCAAATGTGTGTCCCTTGATTCTTGGGTGAAATCAGTTACTTTTCCTTCAATCTTGGTCGCTACCAGGACTTTAGAAAGAATGCTCCTTGGATTTTTAAAAGATAATTAGCAAACTGGATATCTATATGAAAGTAATTTTGTACCTGTGCAAAAGAGTGCATTCAGCAGACAATTCACTCTTGTGGCTTTTCATTAGCTAACTTTCCCTCGGGGCAATTGAGAGGTTAAGGCCCTACTCATCCACTTTCTCAGCTTCTGTTAGAATTACTGCTGTAATTCACCAAGGGGAGTCAAAGAAATGGCACCTCTCACCAGAACTAACCCTTGTAATTGAGGTAGATTCATTTAATAAGCGTCTCATATGTTAGTCATTTAAAGGATATTATGTAATCCTCTCAACAACCTTATAAATTAAAGCTAATCTCAAGAAACTGGTTTTGAGAAGTTCAGTGATTTCTCCCAAATCACACACTTAATAAATGGCAGGGTGTCATAGTCTTTGTAACTCTGAAGTCCATTACCTTTCTGCTCTGCTTATTGGCTTTACATATCTCTCTCCTTTAATATCACCCATAGGTTAAAAAATACCAAGCATCATATGTCTTCTGGGATTAGAAGAGTCTAAAAGGAAATGCACATACTTCATCTGCCAGGAGCAATATGTGACCTCACTGCTTTGGTGGCTTACATACTTTTTAAAATGCAGTCAAATCTTACCCAGATTTCTCTAGGTAGAAATCTTACCATAGTAGAAATCTTATCTTTCTTTTCTTCTTCCTTTTTTTTTAAAAAAAAATTATTCATTTATTTTTCTTGAGACATGGTCTTACTCTGTCACCTAGGCTGGAGTGCAGTGGCACAATCATGGTTCACTATAGCCGCAACCTGCTGGGCTCAGTTAACCCTTCCACCTTAGCCTCCTGAGTAGCCGGAACTACAGTTGTGGGCACCACGCCCAGCTAATTTTTATATATTTTGTCGAGACAGGGTTTCACCATGTTACCCAGGATGGTCTCGAATTCCTGGGCTCAAGTGATCCACCCGTCTTAGCCTTCCAAAGTCCTAGGGTTACAGGTGTGAGCCACTGTGCCCAGCCACAATCTTATCTTTCTACTTATAAGACAGAAATACACTTTATTAATATACCTTTACTTGGAATATCTAATTATAATAGTTGCTTACTATTAAAAAATGAACTATTTTTATAAATATCAAAATTTAACATTAGGGGTAAAGATAACATTTTAATTTTTAAATCAGCTTGACTATTAATAAAATACAAAATATTTCCACATCCCTTGAAGTACCTTCTGAAAATCTTTACTTTAGAATTATTTCTTTCTTCTTCCCCTGCCTCCCTCTCTCCCCTCTTTTCTCCCTCCCTCAGTCCCTTGCTCCCTTTGAAATACGTACCAAACATCTCCTAAGAACCAGAAACTGGGGAGTGAGAAAGGGTCCCTGCTCTTAAGAGCTCATGTTCTAGTCAAAAGAGACATAGCATGATCACAATTTCCGGAAGAAAAATATCAGGTGAAGCGCAAAGTATTATGGGAGTTTGGAGTGGGAGGGACTATTCTGGCTGGGTGTGGAGTAGGGATCTTGGAAGACTTTGGAAAGGAGGTGGCTTTTCAAGAGAGGTGGGAATAATATATGCTGTGTTAGAAACAATGGCTTTTCAGATGGAGGGAAAAAGCACGCTGGAGAAGGAGAAGGACAGGCCACGGAGTTAAGGACAAGGTGAGGAGTGCGTGGAGGGGAGTCATGAGAGTAAGACTGGAAAGGTGTGCTGGGATCACATGGAAAAGTCAGTGAAGGTCCCTCTGAGGAAGAGTAGTCCTTAGTCCAACAGGTAATCGGACCATGAAAAAGTTTTTCAGCACAGGAGTAAAGATATCCAAGCTGTCCTTTTTTCATGAGATTAGCCTGACAGCAGGCTCCTGTGAAACATGGATTACAGGAGGGACAGCCTATCGTCAAGGAGAACAATGAGGATAATAATTTCGACTCCAGTGAAGGGAAACCATCCAAGGGAAGGATTACTCACGATGAAGGCAAGAGACAGCTCCAAGGTGATGTGATGCGAGAAGTAGGGTGTAGAGATATCCTAGTGTACTGGGTTGAATAGTGTCCCCCTAAATTCCTGGCCTCCTGGAACCTGTGAATGTGACCTTTTTTGGAAATAGGGTCTTTGCAAATTTAATTAAAACAAGGTCATACTGGATTAGGTTAGGACCCAATTTAATAATTGCCTTTATAAGAAGAGAGCGATTTGGAGCCACGGAAAGATACACACACAAAGGGAAGAATTGCCGTGTTAGGATAAAGGCAGGGAGTGCAGCGATGCAGTTACAAACGAAGGAACACAAAAGATTGCCAGAAATCCTAAGTAGCTAGAAAGAGGCAGGGAATGATTATTTCCTAGAACATTCAGAGAGAGCATGGTTCCTTGGAAACCTTGGTTTTAGACTTACAGCCTCCAGAACTGTGAGGGAATACATTTCTATTGTTTTAAGCCACCAACTTCGTAGTAATCTGTTACAGCAACTCTGGGAAACTAATACACCTGAACAACCTTAGAAAGATCAAATGACGGTGGTCACGTTCAGGAACAAGGAGAGATTCATTAGAATTTGTTACACTAAAGAGGAAAGAGCATGTTTATATGACAAATTATATAGTGGGCCTTTGTGGAGGGCACAAACATAAACAAGGCATTCCTACTAATTCCAGAATCTTACAGACTCATTAGTGAAGACTATGAACAATCAGTGGAAGGAGCAGTAATCACGGAAACAGATGAGGAAACAGACTCAATGACGTGAAGTTACTTATGAAAATTCGCAGAACTATAAAGTGGCAGAACTGGGCTTGCGCTGCTCTCTCCCGCCTCCTAGTCCAGTTCTGAACACAGATTTTCACAGGAGAGTAAAAATAAAGAGGAACACCGTGGAATAAAGAAAGAGGCTTAGAAAAAGGAGGCTGGTGCTCTCCAAGGATTAGTCCCTGCTTTAAAAAAATCTCTGTCCCAGAATGGAAACATGGTAATCTGTTTGCAAATTCCCAGTTTCCCAGCCCCCTAACTCCGCCCTAGTGTTTGAGAGCGCTGTCCTATTTCTCTTAAATCTCCGAAGACTGACAATGATGACATCATTGCTTTGGCCATTTTTAATTTTATCTGCTAAAAGATTGAAACTTAGAATAAGTAGGTCACCATAAGTTGGAACAAATGCGTCAAATGTTTCAGAAGCTCCAGCCTTAGAGCAAAACTAGAAGTGTTAGTCAACCAAGATAAGCACCACCTTGGGAGAGGCATTTGATAATGTGTTTCTCGTCATGTAATAATATTATAAACTGACAGGATCAGGGAAAAAACATGCAGGTCATTTAAGTTCATCTCTCTGTCTTTTAGGAATGATTAAAATATGAACCATCTAAGAAGGACAGAATCCGGTTGACTAGACATTTCTTTTTCTTTTTCTTTTTCTTTTTTTTGAGGCAGAGTCTTGCTCTGTCGCCCAGGCTGGAATACAGTTGCACAATCTCGGCTCACTGCAACCTCTGCCTCCCAGGTTCAAGCGATTCTCCTGCCTCACCCTCCCAAGTAGCTGGGACCACAGGCATTCACCACCATACCCGGCTAATTTTTTTGTATTTTTAATAGAGATGGGGCTTTACTATGTTGACCAGGCTGGTCTCAAACTCCTGACCTCAGGTGATCTACCTGCCTTGGCCTCCCAAAGTGCTGTGATTACAGGTGTGAGCCACCGTGCCTGGCCCAAACATTTCTTAAAAGCCTCTGGTCAGGGGGCCTGCTGGCTGGTTCTTAAATTCATAGAAATGCTAAAAATAGAACAGCCCTTACTTAACTAGTTACTAAATTGAGGTAGGACCACTATCGGGTCTGCTTCTAGGTTGTCGCACTTAACCCTCAAAACAGCTGTAGAGATCTCAGTCTACCTTTTCATTTTAGGGATAACAAAGTTGATCCCATAGAGAGGAGAAGTAACTTGCTAAAAGTTAATTTACACAAGAGGAAATCATATGAAAAACACTTAGAGAGATGTTTGGCTTGCTCAGTTACTAAAGAAATGGAATAAAAGACCATTCTGAGATGCTATCAAATCATCAAACATTAATATTTTCTATCGAATTTTGTTTAATCCCAGTGATGATCAGGCTGCAAAGAAAGAGACACTCACATTTGTGGAAGGTGTCATAAACGCATTCAATTGCTATGGTTGTTTTCAAAGGCAATCTGCTCATTTAAACCATGACTTATACAAAGGGTCCTACCCTATGACTGAGTGATCTAGTTTCTGGATTTACATCCTAAAGTTTGATACATTTAAAACAATTATTTGCTCGGATTTTTAGAACAGCGTTATTCAATATTTGAGAACTCTAAGATCGTGTAGTCTGAACTCTTCCAAAAACAGATAAACAGATTGAGACACATGAAGAAATGATTTTCCAAGGGTCTGAGCCAGGTCAGAAACCACGATTCTTGTCCAGTGATATTTTATTATGCTCTGGAGCATTTTGGTGAAAAAGGGAAAACAATTCACATCTTCCCCAATGAAAAGGCTAGTTTAACAAAATTGTGAAGAGCCTGGCTTCCTGGACTCAAACTGTGACTCCATCAGTCACTAGCTGAGTGGTTTAAGGGAGGCACTCACTCTCTTTGTGTTTCACCCCCAAACCAGTGCAATATAGAATCTCTTGTATGTCCCAGCCATTGCTGCCACAACCAGGTTTTATGTAGGCTCTGAATGACTTCGTGAAGTTGTGCAGGCAAACTAGAGTACCTAGCTTCAAGTCCTCATGCCTGCCTTTGTTACCTAGCCTGAGGCTTCCCTGTTGATTACAGAGGTGTGACATGCACCAGCCCAGAAGTGTGTGTGTGTGTGTGTGTGTGTGCGCGCGCGCGCTATCTGTATGTCTCAGGGTAGTGGTGGGTGGATAAAATATTCCATGGGGCAGATGGAAACAGGTGGACAAACTTCCTCCTCCCTCCCGCTATAGAACTGTCTAAAATGCAGCTTACGCAGCCTTTTGGAGAATTGTCTCCTGGGAAGACAGTCTTAGATAGATGGATCTATCTATCACACTTGCTGGTAACTAGATTAATCACATAACCTCAAATGGATTCTTCCCCATTCCCTGCCTCACATTACTTTTCCTTCACTCTTGCCTCCCTGGAATTGCACCTTAAATAAAGTAGTGTATGGAATCTTTTGCTTCAGGATTTGCTTTATTTTGAAGCCAGACTAGGGAGATGGGACCCACCTCAGAGGGCTTTAATGAGAAAACATTTAATAAGTAAAAATGGGTAAAGTGGTTAGAACAGTGCCTGACAAATAGTAATTACTATGTAAGTGTGAGCTATTCTTATTATAGTGTATCACTGTGTCGCTCTGGAAAATAGCAAATATTTAGACTGTGCTGCTACATAGGAAAATATATGTAAAATGTTAAGCAAAAACAGAACATTAGAAAGCAAGCATCACAAGGATAATAGTCCCATAAAAATTACATATACACAGTGAAGATAGAAGAAATGACATAGAGTTGGAAATCGTGATTCTGTAATGGGGAAGAGGTGCTATGTTTACATTTCCACAGAGGTCGTTATTTATCCAAAGTGGAGTTTAAATAAACAGCATACATACACTCTTTTCCCTCTGCTCGGAAATGCAGTCCAGTGCTTATAACTCCTCAGAGCTGGAAGGTCTTTCCATGCAAGACTTTTCTTTATACTGTAGTTTTAATCCAATTTCCTTTAATTCTTGGTTTATGCAGATTGGGAACCGTGGAGCAGTAGCAGTGATGAAACAACTCAGTGTCTCCGCAAACAGAGATCTCTGCTTCTGCTTTTCACGGGGCGGTGAGATGACAGGCTCCTCTTTTGGGGCTGCTTTGTCTCACACTCAGGGCTCAACCTGCTCTGTAGTGGGCCCTCAGCAGCACCCAACACGCAGCAAGAGTCTGAAAACGACCTTTCTTCCTCTCTCTCCTCTTCCCTTTCCTCTCCTCAGGCTCTTGGAGTCCAGACTAGGAAGAAATGATATGCAAGTTGTGAAAGATGGAGTCCTGAACTTGACTTCATTAGAATTTCATGCACATCATTGTGTGTGCACAGAGAAAAGCTTAATGTGGGCAGAAAACATTTTTCTATGGGGATGGGGATTGGGAAGACTCATTATGCTCCCTATTCTCATTTGTTTATCTTTTTTTTTTTTTTTTTTTTTTTTTTTTT